>NW_027466463.1:19240000-19480000 GCF_050575085.1 Anarhichas minor
ATTAATAATTCATTAGTATGCAGTTCATAAGTTATAAATGTTTTATTCTTGATTAATAAGCTGGTCTATTATGTGTTTCATTATTGTGTTTTCATACTTTATAAATGATGGATTCCCCATTTGTAAATTAAGTATTATATATTTTACAAACTATTTATTAAGGAGTTGTAGATGATTAATAAGATAATTTATAAAGTGTTAGTAAATGATTCATAACTTATTTAGATGTACATTATTCATGCATTTACATATATAATGGTTAGGGAATATGTTAATATATGCTTTATAAACGCGTATTAATACTGCAATTCATGATTAATTCATGATTTATTAAGGTAGTTACTACTCCTTCGTAAAGTATTTTGTGTGACCTCATCTAAAGTGAGGACTATTTATGCCTTATAAAGCATTTATAAATGACATTGAAAGGCCAGCAGTGCCTCAAAACAGTTTTTGAACAGAAAAGGCAAATAGACAAAACACAAAGTGATCAAGAACATATTAATATTTATTGCAAGATGCAAACAATATACTGTTAAATACAAACCTCTCAGCCATTCATTCATGTAAGAAACAAACAAAGACATTATCCTTCAGGAGAACAAGGCTAGACTAGACTAAAGCTAACCAGGAGCTTTGCATATTAGTTTACATTTACTTATTTAATTATTCATTTCATACCAAGCATAAATAGTCCTCACTTTAGATGAGGTCACACAAAACACTTAATAAATGCTTTATAAGGCATAAATAGTCCTCACTTTAGATGAGGTCACACAAAACACTTAATAAATGCTTTATAAGGCATAAATAGTCCTCACTTTAGATGAGGTCACACAAAACACTTAATAAATGCTTTATAAGGCATAAATAGTCCTCACTTTAGATGAGGTCACACAAAACACTTAATAAATGCTTTATAAGGCATAAATAGTCCTCACTTTAGATCAAGTGAATAAATGACATTTTTTATTTAATGCTGATTTGCTCAGGATCCTTCTCCACCACGCTGGCTGATGCTTGTCATGGTGCTGGAGGTTTGGAATTAAACATTTGTTGTCCCCCGACAGCCTCGGTGCTTAAAGGCGCGAGCAGAGGACGACACATTGAACCCGACTATCAGGACACCTGGAGCAAAACCTTATCAAAGCTGCACAGTCAGATGTCCACTGCGACATGATGAAAAAAAAAGCATTACATCCTTTCACCCAACTTGCACTAAGTCATGAAGAAGAAAAAAGAGCGACGACTGAAGGTTCTTGTATTCTGCCGAGGATTAAAGATTGAGAAGGACGCATGGAGATGAGAAGAGAATGAGAGAGACTATCTGAACGGGCCCTTTCGGTGGAGGCAGATTACTCGCGTCTGTGGTGTTCACACGGATTTCATGAAGCTAATATCAAAGCAACAGCTGCAGGAAGAGGCCAGGCGGAGACACGCGAGGACAGCCGCAGAAAGGGAATAAGAAATGCAATCTACGTAATAGAGAGGGAGCACGTGTGTGTGTGTGTTTCCATGTATATATTCATACACAGCTCAGCACCCGCCCGCCCTCTGCCTCTTTAACTTTAAAGGACATTTTCTTTGACGGAACTCGCTCTCCTGGGCTAATATTTTATACAGCAGCAAAGGAAAACCTTCGGATGAATTCAGAAGCCCCTCTGATTGAGAGCATCTTAAAAAATGCAAACCCCATCAAAGAGCTCCACTCTGAATCCATACGAAGATGCAAGCTGGCTCTCGCTGAAAACGGCTAATTCCTTCTCTGGACTTGATGTAAACCCTCTGGGATTTGATTATAAAGAAATCTCTTCCCATTCTTCTCTCGCCATTTCCTCACACACATTTTGCCCTCACAGGGGATGCATGTTTTTGTTTAATTGTACTGTACCTAACTTGTATAATGTAATATGTTATCTGTGATTTGGTTGGTCATCCTGGAACCTCAGCGGTGAGTTCACTACTGCAGCAGAATTAATTTCCTGTGGAAGAAAATCTCCCAAAAACTAAGAAGACGGTTTACATTCAGCTTCACTCTTTCTATATCTATTATTTAAGAAGGTGCTCTATCATAAAAATACATAAGTGATATTAAATACCACACTTCAATGGGATAGAGCTTCAACGATAACATTAGTCCAAATAGACTCTGCACTCTGCAGCTGCTTCAATGACAATAGATGGAGCAGTGCGACTTTGAGTGTTTAAAGTGAAACCTGGCATTCAATTCAGCCTCATAAATTCTCATTAGCAATAATAAATATTATGAATACATGTGTCAGCTGTTGATCTATTACCTCATTAATACAAATAGATTGGTTGTAAACAAGCTGCTGCAGGGGGAAACAATTATCGACATTTTCTTTTAAGTGAAATGCTGTTTGAGACTATAAACCGACAAATAAGCGAGTGCATTGTGTCTGCTGTCCGTCACAACTGAAAGTCTAAGTGATAATTATTCATTGATCATTCAAAAATAATGTAATATATTTTAGATTTCAAGTTAATAACAATAATAAAACTAGAGATCCGAACCAGTCTCAGTGGAAGACAGATCTTTTATTTTATAGGTTTTCATTGGCGACAGACTTACTTATAGGTCTACATATAAGAAAATGTGTTTATTATGTGCCGTCGCTGTAATTTATTTGATGTGATTGCACATTTTGCAATAAAAAGGTTAATCTGATTTTTTCCTCATCTGTCTTGAGACAATAACAGAATGTAAAGTACAGAATAAGGACTGCAGGTTTATGGAAAGTATGGCAGCTTGTGGTGGTAGAAGCCCCCGTCGAAGCTTCAAATATATAATATTTATAATAATATTTCTCACTGAACTTTGAAGCCACAACAATGGTATTGGAGACAGCCCCACTGTGACAGAATAATGACATAACTACCGAATGCAAAGTAACAATTTACCTCTTTCTTTGCTCCTCAAAGACGACATCATAATAGTCTAAACTGCTGCGGCACAGCTGTTGTGGTCAGAAACAATAAGGGTACTGTAGCTCGCTTCATATCAATCATTTGCACTCCTGGAAACCTTCAATATCCATTGATGAACTGCAATTTGCTCCGCAATGAAGGCAGGATAATTGGCTGCCTAGCATGGGTTAACTTAACCCTCTTTAAAACGTCTCTCTGTGAAGCCGAAGCCATTACTATCCGCACAGTGGCGGTACAATTTGGTGGCACAGCTGCTGCTCTGCTCTGGTTCTGTGAGCTGAACACTGAAAATTCAGCGGGGAGCAGAACAAAGCCGGCTGAAAGTCTCAAAGAACATAAAGAATTTTAAGTAAGAAGCACAAATCATCACAGGTGCTGTATAGTAATTAGTGGGGAGCCAGAAAGTAGGAAGTTGGCAGCTCATTTCAGCAGCAGTGTGACAGACAAGCTGATGGCCATCAGAGAGAATGCAGGTTTAAGGCATTTCAGCATCGGTTTCATTATTCAGAGCCGGACGTTGTCGTCTGATTTCATTCATTTGTGGGTACGAAATACAAATTTCAATTAGATGGTAATCTGCATAAGAAATAAAGAAAAAACAAAAAAGTTGGTAATGGTGATTATCCTTTAAGAGAGAGCCGAAGTCCCTCCCCTTCGGTTCCCGCCATGGGTCCTTTTTTCAGGAAAAAATATGAACGTTGACGTCAATGGCGAAAGATAATATTTTTGTTATCGCGTCTGAATTTTGCCATGGACTGCCAAAAGGACAAGGACCAACACAGGGAACATACCGTGAATGAGCATATCAGGGCAGCACAGAGCACAGCAGACCAGGTAACACAGCAGTGAGACAACGAGACAAGGGACACACGGGGCTTAAGTACACTGGGAAGGTGCAGGCGAGGAGACACAGCAGGGTTCAATCAAGGGCGGGGCAGACAATCACAGAGGCGGGAAACAGACAAGGGCAGACAGACAAGGGCAGGAAGTGATGTGGGCTGCCAGGCTCCCTCACCGTTAGTGTCAGCGCTCTAAAAAAAACCTATAAAAGATGTAGGCGACAGCGGCATGAAGAAATAACACAAGAGGTCTGAGAGGACGGGAGGAGAAGTGCTGAAAGGACCAGCACCAACCATCTCTCTAGTAGGGCTGCAAATAGTGATTAGTTTCATTATTTTTCGATTAGCTTCCTGATTATTATCTTTTGATTAAAATGGTACTCGAGAGACTCAGCGCTGCACTTCCTTGAAGTTGGAGGCCTGCGAGAGATTCGACAATAAATGGTCAAAATGGAAGCAGCAGAGGCAGAGTTGTCCTCACTTTAAGAATCTAGTAAAAGTCAAGCTCAAAAAACACTGGATCCTACTTTCACTTCGATAACTCACCGTCTCTGAGTGACCGAGCGCCTCCAGAGCCACAGAGGACATCGAGTGTTTTCACATCATCTGTAACTACATGACATACCTGACCTTATGTGTAGAATCTGTTTGAGCAACAGTTTAAAACTGAGAGATATTCTATTTAGAGTGGTATGAAAAGACATTAAAGGAGCTAGAAACAGGGAATATTTGACATTTTTGTCTTATCGTTTTCTGATCAAGTTTCTGTAGATTAACTAATCACCAAATGGACGACTTCTTTTTAGGAGGATAACATACATAACAACAGAGAAGAGACACAGTCACACATCACAGTTCACCGCTGACTTTGTCTCGACGATCCATAAACAGGTCGCATGCAATCAGGATTTATTGTCTCTCCGCTTCTCTCTCTCACACACACACACACACACACACACACACACACACACACACACACACACACACACACACACACACACACACACACACACACACACACACACACACACACACACACACACACACACACACACACACACACACACACACGACGCTTCTTCTCCCTCTTTATCTCTGGGCGTGTTCGTCTCGTGGCCTTCTTTATTTTTTATTTATAAATATTTATAAATAAATAACAAAGTCTTCTCCAAAATGGAGCAAAGGATTTCCGAGCGTCCTGTCTCGAGCTATACGGCCAGTAAAGCACTCGATACTGTGGTATCTGTGTGATACTGTGGTATCTGTGTGATACTGTGGTATCTGTGTGATACTGTGGTATCTGTGTGATACTGTGGTATCTGTGTGATACTGTGGTATAGATAATAACACTTGGCAAAGCACTGTAATAAATCAGCTCTTAACATTTCTCCTCAGATGCACATTAATGACGAAGAAAACTGGCTCTGAATCAAACCTAAGAGTGTTTAAGCTCCGAGCACAGACGTTTACAGTCAAGTGCACGGAGATATTTCGGCACTTTTCATTAAAGGTCGACTCCATCTGCGTTTCTTTTCTCGGGTTTTCAAATGGCAAAGCCCGCTCGGCCGTCGGCACAATGCAGCGATGTAGGTTAGAGAGCTGACGCATGGAGGAAAAGGGATGTACTGCTGTGAACGGGGACAGCAGCTAAACTAAAATAATGTAAATCAGTTTAAGCGTACGCTATGTTGAGAATGTTTTCACTACTTTACCCGAGGAACAGAAGCCGTGATATCAATCTCTCCAAAGCCACAAGACTCCTTTGACAAAAACAGTCATTTTAACTTGCAGAAAACGGGAGTTTCTTGTCTCCCGCTGCCTCGATCCGATAGTTTGTTTGTGTTATTGTGTGACTTTCTGATCCGAACTAGGGTGGCATCCAAAACAGTACATTGCTTAGCTTGTGACTGTGTATAAGTACCTCATACAACCACATGAAGCGGCGGACTAGGGAGTAAAACGTGCACCCGGAAATAAATGATTATTCAATATTTAGTTGCATTAGTGTTATTTAAATGTTGCTGTTACAGTCAGAACCATCTTAATTACTCAAAATATAAGGCAGCCATGTTACATGCTTACTTATGAGAGTTGGTGCTGAGCCCTGAGTGAGCTCCAACAGTATAACAACATCTTAGCTGCATTAATGTGAAGACATAACAACATCTGTGCCGGCACTCTGCCAACGGGGTTCACGGTTATCGTTAAGCTGCCGGACACATGCAGCGTCAAACCTCGCTTACAGTCGCCCGTCACCTCGGTCACAATGTGTAGCTGTAGATGTCTCTCGGGATAAATCACACATTAAGTTAAGTCTGGAGAAATGACTGAAGGCAGAGATGAGCGGGAAGCGAAGCGTTAAAAGGGAGGACGCGTGTTGAGACGCTCTCTACCCGGGAGCAGATGACTGAACATCGCCCACTGCCTGCCAGCCTCACCACGACCTGAACTCCGGGCGCTCTGGGGGTCAAATGCAGAATGAAGAGAAATGTTCGAAAGCCAATTTCAGACCATTTTTATTGAGGCAAAGTGTACGGCTGCTCGTGTTTACACAGAACCCGAGACCTTTTCTTCTGGGTTTTTGTACAAAACATCAGGTTTCATATCAGCACTTGTATTGAACACCTTGAAGCGATAGCCGGCCGTACTTAAGTCGGCCCTTCTGTGTTTTCCATCGGTGTTGTTTGTCTAATAAGGACAGCTTTTCAATTTTGCATACGTCCCCTCTCACTCTCCTCCAGAGACTCGCCTTTCAAACAAACGGCTAATCTCTTGAGGAAATGTGCAAATGGAACAAAGTGAGAATGAGCAGATTGTGAGAGTGGTGCAGCGGGCGGCTGTTCATGTGGAATTTTAATAGGCAGCAACACACACACACACACACACACACACACACACACACACACACACACACACACACACACACACACACACACACACACACACACACACACACACACACACACACACACACACACACACACACACACACACACACACATTTCTGTACGCAGGCGCACACACACTTCTGTACGCAGGCGCGCACACATTTCTTGGAACAGAATCTCTCTCTGTCCTGCTTGAAACTAATTCACTTTCCCACATCTGTCAGAGGCAAATGTCATCTCCAGCGAAGCAAAACTAATTTTAAATAGAACAAATGATGTTACCTGCTCTAATTGACACACAACAAAACCCTCTGCTCCCTTGTCATATGCTTCATTTACTTCCTTTTGACGCCACGATAACCGATTGAACAGCAGGAATACTCAGCGAGTCTCAAAGATCATCATTTCCATGCAAAGACACGCAGAGCAGACGGGCAGACGGCGCACTTAACGAGTGCTGAGATGTGTATATATATAATGCCCCCGCGGCCGGTCGATAAACAACTTGTGGAAGTGACTCATCACCAGTGCGCTCACCCTCCTCACCCCTCAGGCAAAGTGCTGAGGCAAGGGGGCTCGCTCCACAACGGACACGGAGAGTCTCATTGATCCACTCAGCGCCGGATCCAAGAAATATGACGGAGGCCCGATTCCCTAATGGGGCCACAAATGTAAGCAGTATAAGGCCGCGTCTGCGTGATGTACGCCGGGCAGATGGACAGGCCGCTCGTCCTCTCATTGTCGGCTACATCAGCCCCTCTCTCTCCTCCATCCACCTTCCCATAGGGGGCACAGGGCGAGTGCTGCGGTTACGGCTAAGTGTTGCCGTTATGGTTATGCACATACATTTATAATCCAACGTATGGCCCCTTAGAGGCACCGGCATCTTTGGGTTGCAGCGCCGTGACTCGTTTCTTACACACACACACACACACACACACACACACACACACACACACACACACACACACACACACACACACACACACACACACACACACACACACACACACACACACACACACACACACACTTTAATAGCCCGGGCAATATTCTACTGAGCTGAAGCAATATATTTTAAAAGAAAGCAAAGAGAAAAGCCGCTCAGTCTGTCTACTGATGGTATCTCACCCTCGATATTCAAAAGGTGGCAGATAAGATCAGCCCAATCAATCATGTAGAGGAGTCATATATTACACGAATGCAACATCAGTTAATCTTTGGAACAAATCAGCAATATTCAAGTCGAGTTATTAAAGTAAACCTACATAATAATATGGGCTCTAACTAACTGGAAGATGACCATTATGAACTAGCACATTTACAACCATTACTATTAGACCTGGGTGTTGTAGCTCAATACTTTTTGGCACAGTTTTAAAACTGTCACGTTCTTATTCTTTGATTGATAACCACAGTTTGACATTTTTTAAACTAAGTAACTTCAATTTAGGACAATGTGATATGAGTTTATATTTCATTAAATATGTGTTTTATTAAAAGCATCCTCCTGGTCTCTACAAGTACTTCCCAAATGGATTCTCTTGTGACTCCTTATAACAGAGCAATGTCAACTTGACCTCAAAAACGTATGTAACTGATTTTATTTGCATCATTTTTAGAGGCCTGACGAGGAAAAATCATCCAGTAAAGTAGATGGAAATAAACAAACATTAAAGGAACATCGGAACAAATTAATCTAATTCAGTGTCGGATAAATGATCCCTATCCCGTTAATCATCTTGTGACCCTCTCAGATTTATTTTGTGACCCCCTTAAATGCGGATTACAAGACTTCTGCCCATATTTGTGTGTCATTGACAAATTTCTTTGATCTGAGACTAAAACCCTCCAGTTGGCACAGAATCCGTGGCGGGAAGAGGGAGAGAGGCGGCTGAGTTACATTATTAAATGTCATACGAGTCATGAAGCAAGCTTCATGGGGAATAAAAGGGAGATGGAGTGACATAATAAAGACACACAAAAAAAACACATTGCAACTGGTGAGAGAGAGAGAGAGAGAGAGAGAGAGAGAGAGAGACACGGAACAGACCAGGGGGTCAAGCAGGAGGTGGTGGTGAGATGGTGTTTGTTTATATATATATATAAACATATAGATATGTCTCAGTAGAGCACTGAGGTAAATGCAGTAAAAAAGAAGAGTTCAGTTGCAGTCTGTAGTGTTATTACAATTATTTGAATGCCAAACTCTAGTTATTGATTCTGCAATTGGCAGGTGAGAATTCATCCTGACCGACTCAGAAAGTGTCACAAGCAGAAGCAATCTGTAACTCACTTGAGACACTCTGTCTATTGAATATTCTTTCATAAATATATATGTCTATAGTTTGGTATATGACAATAACCTTGAACTTAACTTAACAATTACTTCATCTCATCTTCTTCTGCAATCGATTAATGGCCCCCAAGTGAAGAGTTAGCGCCACCAGCTGTTTAACTTGATGCACCGTACGCCAAACAGTTTTGGGTGGAAACAACATTATTTTGAGTTCTTTTTTTGCCCGTTTTCTGGGAAAATGTGAGTTATATTTTGGGTGGAAACTGCCTGTGACGGTTTCATTGTCTCACTAATCCTTTAGATCGTCATAGAGGAGTGGGAGTTATGAAGACACTGACGTACAAAGACACAGTGACAAGAAACAAACAAAGTGCAAAGCGTAGGTTAAAGCCAAAGACAATTTAAAGTCTGATGCCTTGACGTTTCCTCCAGGCCGTGGCGGCAGACAGCTCTCCTACATGCATGTGTACTATGGGAGGTAATGGGGAGATGTACTCGCTGCAGCAGCCACTGTGGCTGACCCTTAGTGATCCTCACGAATCAGCCGAGCACTCAGCTCAAGTCCAGGCGGGGGGAAAAAAATCACTGTGAATAATTTCTTAATGCTTTCACAGAGGAAGAAAGAGGGGGGGGGGAGGGGTCAGGGGGAGAGAGGGGGGGAAGCTAGAAGAAGAGGACAGAGTGAACAGTTGAAATGGATGATAGCGAGACAGACAGCAAATAAGAACTGGAGACAAAGAGGAAGAGGAGCGTGACGATACATAAAGTCGGAGTAAAAAGGAGGACTGGAAGGAAGGAAGGAAGGAAGGAAGGAAGGAAGGAAGGCTGACCATGAAAGGAGGGTCCTGCGTCCTCAGATCCTGCTGCAGTCCAGCCTACATTATTCATCATCAGGGTGACTTACAGCGATCATCATTTACATGCCATCACCTATGAATTATTAAAATAATGACTTGTGGGTCTGATAACCCATAAACTAAGAGGGGATGAGCTCGCTGAAAGGAAACATTAAATTAGAGGTCAATCACAAGTTACTTAGTTGGGTTTAGGAAAAGGCCGTGTTTGGGTTCAAATAAGTCACGTAACACGTTAGTTAAAGGGCCAGTGTGTAGCATTTAGTGGGATCTATTGGCAGCAATGGAATACAATATTAATAAGCATGTTTTCTTTAGTGTATGATTATCTGAAATTCAGAATCGTTATGTTTTCGTTACCTTAGAATGAGACATTTGTATCGACATACAGAGAGGGTCTTCCCCAAAGAGCCGGTCCGCCATGTTTAAAGTAGCCCAGAACGGACTAAACAAACACTGGCGCTATCGGGACATTCACATTTTCATGTCGGCCACACTGCACCTTTAAGTATGTAAGTTACGTGACAAAAGTATGGTCAAATAAGTCAACGTTGACTTTTGGTTTCACCCGGGAAACCACTCCCAAAGTCCACTCCTCTCTACGTGGACTTTGCCGCTCTTTATACTTCGTCTGCTGACTTTCTTAACGACAGCCCTGCACGTCCTGGCTCACGATTACCTGGGCTATATAGGCATTAAGGTGCATTATTAAAGAACAGCCAATGAGAACAGGCTGCGCAAAGTGTTGTCATCTCCTGATCCTGACAAGAGTGTAATGTTAGAGCAGCTTCTCTGCTGCTGTTGATCACCTTGTGAGAACACACACACACACACACACACACACACACACACACACACACACACACACACACACACACACACACACACACACACACACACACACACACACACACACACACACACACACACACACACACACACAGCACTGATGTGAGGAGCATCACTTACTAATAACAAAGTACGGGTACATTTTGTGCCATCACCGATTCCAGCACAGGGCTCCTAACACCAAAACTATCGAGCTAAGCAGTCTCTCTAGGATCTGTAAAGATTAAGGCTTGATGAGGAGGGAAAGCACGATGGGATCTGGAGCACGCTGTAATATACTAACAGCTTTTTAATAAGGTGCAGTAATTACGCTCTTACTGTAACAGCGTGCCGTCGTGGCTGAAGGATCAAGACGCCAACAATGAACCCCCGTTGCACCTCTCTCTAACCTTTCTGTCATCTAATAAAAGCATTAAAGGTCACGCCTCCCACAAAAACAAATAAAAACGTCACAGTAACGAATTAAACTAGTCCCACATTATTAGACAAATGTTCTAACACATTCCCTCTACTGAAACTGTGAAATAATGAACTTTGGCGTCACAGTTAGGGTCTTACCGTATAACCGTCGTGCCATCTTGACTTTGACACACATTGCTGGTCCATAGCAGCTTCCATTCATCTGTCCATAACTGTGAATAAAAGATTAAATTATTAAAATCACCGCCATAATAACAACAACAGATAAGATATAGATATATAGTATATTGCTGTTTTCTGTCATACAGGAGTTTTTCTACTGCACAGGCTCGTGGTTCCACTGATTCATAACAACCACAGAGATCTGGCTCCAGGTCAGTTTCCACCCGGATCATCTCATCAGCCAGAGAAAAGCCTGAAATCTATCTAGCGCCGGAGCACAAACAGTCCACATAAGGTATTGTTAGCATTGTTCTATATTTACTGCTGACATTACTTATGCTGTAGGCCATATATAGTACATTTCATCAGGATACAACAGGTTGTTATTATAAACTAGATCCAGATGTGACACGCACGGCTCTCATCTAATCTCACTTTATGAACTGTAATGTTCTGGTTCCCTCCCGAGTCTTGTTGCTGTGCACACTTTCAGTACGGTGCTTTGAATGTATGTTGTGTTCGTGGAAAACATTTAAATACATTGCTGTTAATGGACGTTAGTCATTTAAAAAACCCTGAACGACTCTGGCTGCTGTCCAGTAACTGAACACCAGATTTATGTCGCAGTAAACAGGAGATTTAACACTCTCGCAACACGGACACACACACACGTTCACTTCTTCTGGGGTCTGTGTAACATGGAGTTTGATGAGCACACAGGATCGCTGTCAATTCTTTGCCATTCATCAATAAAAACTGTTTAACACGGTGGCCTCTCAATAAAAAACAACCACATGCCTCCATCATTGAGCCAATTAAGCCTCATTAAAACCGGTGACAGTTATCCTACTCCTCATTGCATCTTGTGTCAAAAAGTTGGGAGGGCATCTCTGACAGTAACGCGTGACAGGCATTGCTTTCTATTTATTTATAAAGCCTTCATGGCCGTACAAGCCTTTTCAACTGATTGAACGCTAATGTTCGAAATTTGGGAAATCTACTTTTAGTACTTATAGGTCCATTTAAAACGATTACGTTTTTATTTCTTGTGTAATTTTTCACTGTTTAAATCGTACTCTCTGCATCATTGAAAATAAAGAGATGCACTCATTGATTACTCGATATTTAAATAAAGGTTGAATGAAATTAATTTAATTTTGAGGTCAAAATATGTTTCTTGATGCTCTTTTTCTATTCTTAAATATTTATGACTATATTTCATACTGTTACTGTTTACATGTATAGTTTTATTTAAAATGAATATTATAAAAATAATAATCCGAGGCACATCTAATAATTCTGTTGCAATATAGAAAAGTAGCCTAATATTGCTTCTACAAGAGAAAAAGACTAATAATAACTTGCTGTCTTAGTGTCCATATACTTTTATGAAATGTGTACGTCACAACTTTTGCAGTATTTTGTATCAAACTAGTGTGTTTCCTTGGATATGTTGAGAATACTACCTTCAAGTCACACAAACAATATATCATGATAATTAATGAAAAGGTCAGGTTTCTTATCAGCTCCTCTAACTCGCTAATGAGTGAATGTGCTGGTCTACTTGGGTTGATTCAATTATTATTTAGCTATTAAGGTCCCAGCAGTGGACAAACATTAGCTAAATATTCTAGCATAGCGACCATACCTGCACGAGGAGCGACAGAGTGGGCGGAGCATAGGAAGTCTAAAAAACAAAAAGAAGAAGAGCGTCTTCATGGGTGCGTTTGATATATTACAGCGCGTGCCATATGTCCCCTTTGAGTATAGCAGGTCAGTATGCGTGCTAAAAACTGCATTTTAGCACGCATGCTGTACAACGGAAATGTAGGTTACAACTTTACAATTGTCTTGAAAGGTTATACTCGCGAATGCAATAATGTCTGTTAAAACCAGAGAATAAATAATTGTAAATAAGTATTTTTATTTTATTGCTAAGTGTATAACTTGAACATGCAAAATATTTTTTCAATTATCTTTAAAAGCCCTTAAGCTTTTCTCTTCCTTAACTTATTTTATATTGCACATTTAATATAATATTATTTTATTTTATAAGATACATACAACATGAAGGTAGTATATTACTTAATATTTAGTTATTCAAATAATATCCTAAATGTTTGCACTGAGAAATAAAAATGAAAAAGATAGTTAAGAATTGAATAAAAGCTGTAAATGTGTGTTACACTGGTTGTGGATGGCGCTTAAACAGCTTCGACTTCCTTAGAAACTGTATTTTGCTGTTTGTGAAGTTGAATTGGTCTCTAGTCTTCTATCATTTCCTGTTGGTAAAATCGTTGTCAGTGTCTTTATGTTCCAGCTGAGCTTTGATTTCTCCATGCACTGTAAACACAATAAGGTGCATATGTTGTGTGTTAGCAAGTTATTTAAATTAAAACATACCTGGAAGAATGAACGCTTTAGTCCTGTTTAGAACATAGCGGCACACTTCAGCCTCTTGTGGCCGAGATGAGTACTACAACAACAAACATTTAGATATATTTTTTCCACCAGTTTTCAAAGAAGAAAAAAATGATTTAGCTTTCAAAATGTCAAACTGTTCTTAATCCATAAACACAAGAGTTAAAAAAACAACCTAGATCAGACTGGCTCACCAGATGTTTCACCACTTGCCCCTCAGAGCATCGGTTCATCTCCGGTGGTTTCGTCAGTAAAAGACAATATGAAGAAATCAGAAAGCCTTTTGTTGACCAGAGAGTCTTGAATAAAGCCCATTGTATGGTTTTCCCAGAAGTCGGCTGGAAGAATAAAAGTAATTGCATTATGTGTTCTCATGATCTCTATATATTTGTTATAAAAGCCTCTTTAAAAAAGTTTTAATGCAACGATTGTCCAAAGTTCAAAGTAGAAATATCTCATCTAATTATTTTTGAGAACTAACATGGCCTCAGGCAGCAGCTGTCCATGAGACTGTGTAATAAGACGCATTAAATGTGATGTTAAAGGGATCGAAGGCTAGACAGTATAGATTCAATTATTAATATTCAACATAATCACCCATTGGAGAGGATTTTTCTTCACCAGTGAAGCTCTGAACTTGTGTCACTCAACGCAAAGCGGAGATTAACTTTGCAATAGTTGGTCCAATTGATGGCGCATTATTAAGAATGATTTAAGGTGAATGATTGGAGGCTGCGGTCTCTGAGAATATATCCCATTAGATCGCACACTGAAAGTCATAAGATGTGATGAGACTCCGGGGGCAGAGCTGTAGTAAAGCAAGTTAGTTCAGCGGAGTGATTAAAAGGCAGACGCACACAGTTCTATATTGTGTCTGTTGAATAAAGCACAGAGACCACTTTTGTCTTTCTGTAAGTTTAATTAAAGGACAGAGGAGAAGCTGTGATACACTGGAGACTGTTGAGTAAGAGAGAGCGAGAGAGAGAGAGAGAGAGCGAGAGAGAGAGAGAGAGAGAGAGAGAGAGGATGAGTTACAGCATCTTATAGAACAATTTAGGCCATCTTATCTCGTCCTGTCCTTGGACACATGCGAAAAACAAAGCTCATCATTATTTACTGTTAATCAGTAATTAACAGTATCTTTGTGCTCAGAGATTCATATTAATGTAGGCGCAGATAGATGTGATGAACATACTTCATCACATGCATCTCTCTGAATAAATATGCATCAATAAGATCAGTAAGATAATAATAAGAGATGCACTGGCAGTAATAAATAAATAAATAAAATAAAATAAAATAAAATAAAATAGTAAGCTAACACTTTTGTACTTTTAATTCAGTCAAATTTTGAATGCAGGACTTTTAGCTGTAACTGAGTATTTCTACACTGTAGTATTCCTAGTGTTAGTAAAAGACCGGAGTACTTTCTTCCAGCTCTGATTGAATCCCTCCGCGCTCGGGCTGATTTGATAGATGTGTTGTTCTCCGCCCGCAACGCTTAAGGAGATTAAAAAGATACTATAAGGTCAGATAGATACAAGCGCGTCAGTCAGAGAGACATATGTAACACCTGTGTGTCGTGTGTCTTCCTAACAGCTCGGAGATGTCTGACAGCGAGAGCTTTCATCCTTGAGCCGGCTCGGAGTGGTCGCAGAGAGAGAGTAATTGTATTTGTGGTGTAGCAGATGAAATTATCCTTCAGGAGCGACTCTAAACGAGTGCTGGAGCGAGGAATGCTGATGTCACTCACCCAAATCCTCCAGAGTCACCTCAAGAAATCAAAAACACAACATGTATTCTTTTTTCCCCAATTTTTTTATTCTATTTAACTTTTATTTAAACAGGAAAAGAAAAAAAATCAGTTTTTCCAGCCAAGAGCAGCAGCACGAGATACAAACATGTGACTGTAAACAGACACAAAACAGGAAATTCTACAATACACAACATCCCAAAGACGTGTACAGTACAAGCCACGCATCCGAAATGAGTGAAAGCACCGACACCCAGAATTATTCTGTCTTTCAAAACGGATTCAAAAGCATTCAGAGAAATCAAATCATAGAGTTTAAATACATCGTTCAATATGTTCCAGTGTGAAAGACCATTTCCTCCTCTTTGTGTGCGTTCGTGGGTTTATTCATTTAGCTGTTCAGTAATATTTCCTGTAAATACTGTTTCAAAGCTTTCACTTATTCTAATGGAGGGACATTTGTTACTGTTACAGTTACTGTTGCTATGCCTGTCACGCTTTCTTTTCTTTTTTTTAGAAAACTTTATTTAATTTATATCAAATCTACAGTTTCCACAAATACATACATGGTGTCACGCTTTCCACCTCGGCTCATGTGCAGTTTACAGTCAGAGTCAAGACCAGTCCCCCCCCCTCTGACACACACACACACACACACACACACACACACACACACACACACACACTGTTGGGAAACAATAGAGCTGGCTGTCCTTGAAGAGGGGGGGAATAAAACAAAATAATAACACAAAGCCAGCACTAAATGCTCAGTAAGCCCTAGGTAATCAATTAAGAGTGTTCAGATTTAGTCATGGCTTAGTACCCGGCAGTGCGCTGCTAAATAGCTGCGGAGTGAAAGCTAATTAGGCCCCGTCTCTTTAGCCGTGATGTGTTTTATTTATGACCGCATTTCTGGAGCGTCCTCTCAATTAATGCGACACCGCCATGGCGACTGGATTCAAACTCCGGATGTCAGCGAGCAATCATAAATCTTATCATCGAGGTGGAATGAGTGTGTTAATAATGTAAAACAAGAGCAGTTTATGAATATTCATGGAGCCCGTGACAGATCGGAGTAAGGCGCTGTGACTTGACTTCTGGCTCCGCCCCCTCGGCAGACGGCTCGTTCTGGAAAGCTATTCTTCATTTGAAGGTGTCGCCACGGAGCGTCTCATCTGTGAAAGCACTTGAGTGGTTTTCCGTCAAACAGTTGGATCTCTAGGAGAGTCTCTGCATCCGACACAGTTTCACAAGTTCTAGTTTATTAAAGGGGTCACACAGGTGACCCCTTTAATAAACTAGAACACAGGTGACCCCTTTAATGTCAAGTAACAAAAATAATCGAGCTGGCTTTTGAGATGGAATAGGCCCTTAAAGGCCCTTCAATTTTTCCCAATCAGCGTCTCACAATGAGCGACGAGATCCTTCATGGACTCAGAATTCACTGACAATTGAAGAGTTTTGGTTGTATCACATGAGACACTTGTGTTTTATTTCTTTCTTATGGCTCCTCTCAATGGTTTGAAGTGGGCGGGGCTTCTTTGGAAACAGGCGATATCGCATATGTCTGTGCACCAATCAGACTATTGCAACATTTAAATCAAAATCTAATGATATTTATATTCTTTTTCAACCAAATTTAGCATATATAAGCAGGTTTTTACTGTTCTTTCCCATTGCTAGGAGACGATTATGCCTTTTTGTTTGTTTAAAATGTCACGGTGGTTACTTCTTCGTTTTATATATCTGTTACTTATTCAGTCTCTCTTTCAGACTCGGTGCAGACTAATTGGGAACGATGTTCGAGCGCTGCTCGGACGGAGACGGACGGTATTTTTGGCTGAGAGTCACAGAAGTTATATCTCCAACCACGTAGCGTCGCACCAGAAAAGGGGTGAAAATGAGCCACCTGGGTGTCATGTTTCCATCCCTGCCGATCAAAGCTAAATACCTGTGTAATGAGTCATTTGTCCCGAGAATGAACGGCCATCGTAACCAGGCGGCCACCTCCGGTTCTGCCAAGTGAAGCCGATGCGGAAGTGTCTTAAAACTGCATTCTCTCTACTGACCACCAGGGGGCGACTCCTCTGGTTGTATAGAAGTCTATGAGGAAATGACTCTACTTCTCTCTTGATTTATTACCTCAGTAAACATTGTAAACATGAGTTTATGGTCTCAATCTCTAGTTTCAAGTCTTCTTCAATACAGCATGATGTTCATTTAGTAACTTATGGTCCATTTAGAGTCAAACAGACCATAAAGCAGGGGATGCTTTTGGGCGGGGCTACACAGTGATTGACAGGTACCAGAGACGTATACGGCGTCTCTACGTCACTCCTCCGCATTACAAATATGGTAACTTCCGTTCGTTGGCTGCAAAAACAACAACATGGCGACGGCCGTAATCCAAGATGGCGACGGCGAAATCACCAAACTCGAGGCTTCAAAACATCAGTCGACAAACCAATGAGTGAAGTCACGATGACTACGCCCACCTCTTATATACAGTCTATGATTGTAACGTTTCCTGCATAAGAATACAGAATCTGTTTATAGAGATTAGTAAATCACTGCTTTGAAACAAGCGAGTGGTCTCAAGAACTTATCAAGGACTTAAAATACACACTCAGAGAAATTTACATAGCATTTGGTTTCTAATTATGTTTGTTTGACTATGAAAAGCATTTTACATAATAAGTATACACAATACGCTAAAGCACAACTGTCCCCCCTCCACGTCTGGAATCAAACCTACATTCTTTTGAAACTCCATGAAGTTATTTCCCAAGTACAATAAAGACACAATGCTGTTTATTAGCTTCCGAGACAAATATGATTTCATCAGTAATGTTCCATGAAGAGAAAAGAAAAAAAATATTATGCTAATGTTTGCATTCCAGTTCAACGTTTTGGTGGTATAGTGTGCAGAGAAAAGACTGACATGTACATCACATCCGTGCCGTGTGTCCATGGACAAACATATAATGAACACTGTCTGCTTCGTACATCTATTTATACTTTTAACGAGACTCCAGCACACATGATTTCCCTGCATAAAACAGAGGCCGGCCCACCAGAGCCCCACTGTGCATTTCAGAGACAGCACAGCGCCTTCAAGCGGGGACGCTGTGTCTCCTGTCATCAGTCATGCCCTTGGCTTCCTCAGTTAGCTTAAAAGAAACCCCCCCACGGGGGTATCCAGAGCTCATGATTAATTGATCCCACTGTTGTTTGGATCTATTTATAGCTAACCTGCATCCGTACAGTCACACTTCCTCTCTTCCCTCCCACACCAAACACTCGTGACCCGGCGGGTCGTTATCTGGTCCTGTTGTGTCGATGTCACAGCGGGAGAAACCGAGAGGCTCATCTATGGGTCGCTGTGTGTTTTTATCTCATCAGCAGAACAGAGCATTTGGTGTGGGAACACGGGGGCATGTTTCAAACGCTCAGTCCGAGTCGACGGCGTCGCCACGCGTTGCTCAGGGGCTCGATGGGGGGGGGGGGGGGGGGGGGTCTCCATCCATATTGAATGAAGATTGAAGTTGTGTGACTCCAGGGAGAAAGCAGACATGCAGGCTGCATACAAATGTTTAGTTTGAGTCAGGATGAAAGAAAAGAAAACATTTATTCAGATTTTCATGGTTTTTCAGAGGGTGATATGGATATTAAGATTCTCTAGTACTTTACAGAAAAAAAACGTAAAAGTACTTGTTCTGCAGAAAACATGACCTTAATAGGTGGTGCAGTAAATAAGATATACATATATACATAATGAGGGAGAGTGAAGGTGTGATGAGTCGTGAAAAAGATAATTTTTAAAGTTACAGCACTCATCCTGCATAAATCATCCTGTAGGTATGTTTACTGATACAAGTCAATATGTTTATATATATTATATATTATTTATATACTCGTGTGTAGTGCAGTCATTTGTCCCGGGAATGAACGGCCATTGTTTTTTCATGAGTGAACAGAACACACACTTATTTGTGCTAAAACATATTTAGATTTTTACACAATCATATTTGTGTATAAATATTGTTTTATCGTGTGTTTTGTGTTTTTAAATGTAGGACTCTTTCAGTTACGCGCAGCAGACTGTAAATGAGCACAAATGAGTGAATGAGCAGAGAAAACCTCTGGACAAAAAGACAAGAGAGGAAAAGAGAGCAATGATCTCTCTCCCTTGCAGCGTTCCTATTTATAGGGGCTGAATGTCGCTTCACATTAAGGTCGATGGCAGACATCTGCTGCCCTCTGCTGGAGAGGGACGGTCTGTTTTTGTAGTACTACTATGTTAAGAAACTACAGTATTCTGTGAATCAGATCGTAATCCTTCATATTTAACTTGTAAAAAAAACAAGACGAGTGCTGAGTAGTTCATATTCAGAGTGCAACCGTTACACCACACGTGTATTATTGTGCACTGTAGTCTCCACATGGCACAGAATATAATTCAGTTAATTGGACCAAGAACTCACTTTCACAAACCCACATTCGCCCGAAGCATCGGTCTCTTAAAGCTCATGGGATATATATATATATATATGTATATAAAAGGAATATGAAAATGCAAGACTGTGCACATGCATGTGGAGGGGAAGAGTAATCAGGCTTAAAATCCTTTCAATTAAAAATTGCAATTCAATAAAGAGATAACGAGACAAACATGCCTCTCAGTCCTTTGAATGCTCGTTATATAAATGGACACAGAGAGACGTAAGAGCTCAAGAGAAAATTTATGTTGCTTTGAATGAAACATTTTTTGTGGAGGATATTTTCCAAGTTAAAATAGATTTAATCTCCACTGTAACATGTTTACTGCGATCTGATTTAAAATGTGGCAAAAATACCCCAAAACGAGCAAAGAAAACTCGCTGCAACTGGATACTTTTTCTCCTTTCTTGAAAAGTTGACATTTTGAAATAATTGTCTCTTGTCAACAACAATATCTAAAGCAGTTGCCTCATTATGAGGATTACAAGGTGCACGCTCTGATATTATGTTAAGGCCTTAGTGCATACTGCACTTGTAATACTGAAGAATTCATAATTTCTGGATAAACATGGCTGACTTTATAATATCAATATAATCTTTAAAAAACACTGTTGAACACAAGATGATTTGTAAACAGCACGTGATGTTTGAACAGCGGCAGATTGTACTTTGATGAATTCTATTTAATCCAACATGACCCACGGTTCTATTCACTGTAACACCTCGGCATTACTTTCACTTACTCAATGTTTAACAAGCCTCCGGTGTTGTGTGACAGAGCGGCGCTCCGTGCAGCACCTGTATCAGCTTGAAATGTCGAAATAAAGACCACGGATTAGGTTTTAGATTTGAAGCAGAGAGTACAGAGCAGCCAGGTTTGAGCTGTAGGCTTTAGGACAATCGTGTCACTTTTATTAGTCTGGATTTCTGTTGCTCTACTGGAAGGTGACCGGCACGCTCTGTGCACACTTGTACCTGTATGAAATAACACTCGCAAGCATTTTTAACTGTAAAAACATACACACTGCGACAAAAACACTATCAATTAAAGCTTGAATATACAGATGTAACTTATCACCCTTGAACTGAACTCTGACTACACTTCAAGTCAATGTTCCTGTGTCCTAAATAAAACCTGGAAATTCAGATAAAAAGTAATCCATCTTATCTTTAAATCTTTATTTAGATTTCATGCTCAAACTTCCAGATTTATTGAAGATAAAAGCCAGAAAAATGTCCGGAGGATCCTACAGGTGAACCCATGAAATGCTCTCATCATTTAAATATTAAAACACCAAATATAAAAAGGGTTTATGCGTCTCAATGAATCCAACGTTCCTCGTCAACCTCAGACACGACAACACAAAAGCAGCAATAAAGGATTTTGAGCCGATACTTTAAAAATACTGTAATTCGGGTCAAACACTTACAGAAGATCACACGTTGACATTTCCTTCAAAAAGCACACGAGTCGACAAAACAGGAGCCACTGTTTCACATTTCATCAACATTCAATTCAACAAAGGTCCAGTAAAAAAAAACAGAAACCATGATGAAATATGATGAAATATGACAGCCCGCTGTGAAGTGAAGCCTTTTATGGGGACAACAGCTCAGAAACTTCATGTTGACGAAGTGAAAGCAGCAGAACACCAACTAGCATTTACAAATCCAGAGTTCTTTGGTACATGTTTTTCTGTCTTTTGGTCAAATTATGCAAATTAAATACATCAAACTGCTAAAAAAACAACTCTTTTCGGTTCAGCGATAGTTAATATGCATGAATCACAATTTAACTTAATGTCCTTTTGTCTTCCTTAAAAGATGAAAGTGATATTGTCACTTCTACTGTTTCTACCACCGTCGGTAACATTAATGCTACTGCTGAGTAAGAAGTGTGGCCAACACTAACATCCGTACGCATGTGTAAAGTAATCATTTTCAATTAAGGAAAGAAGATATTCAATCTTTACATGTCTCTTTAAAAGCCATCTTCCAGTTTGACAACACTGAACAGTGTTTGATAACATTTAGTGAAAGAGCAGAAACATTATTTTTTCCCTCTTATAATGTTTTTACAACATTGTTCTGATGTTCTGATGTGCTGATGTATTCATCTGCTTTTCATTTCGTAGAAGAAAGATTTGATTAACTATACAGTTTTTGCTAATCATGAAGGATTAAATTGTGGTTTCCCTACAATTTAAAGGGGACATATCATGAAAAACTCACTTTTTCAGTGAAAAAAAAAAGACATTTGTCATTTTTTTGTGGCCATCCTCACTAGAATATACCGCATCCTCGGCCGAGTATCCCCACTAATGACTTCAGAACTACCTCTGCAAAGATGCAACATAGTTTTTTCTCGCACAGCCAATCAGAGCAGCCTGGGCTTTTTCGGACGGGGGCTCTTAAAGAGACAGGCGCTAAAACGGCGCGTTTCAGACAGAGGATGAAAACGGGGATATTCAGACACACGGTGTGAGGAAAATAAAGTGTTTTCTGAACATTAAAGCACGTAAACATGTTCTAGTAGAAACCCAAAATACAAGTATGAACCTGAAAATGAGCATGATATGTCCCCTTTAATATCATTATATTAACATACCGAGTCAAGATGAGAACTGTCATGATAAAATGGTTCATGGACACTTCAGCCCTCCACTGCTAGAACAAGATCATCCACATGCATTACACTCGCAATATGTAAAACAAATATAGTCCCCGTTTCTTTTTAACATGAACAATGACATATTACCTTTTAGACATCGTTACTCTAATACAAAGCAGCTTTGTAACATACCTCAGAATCCCTTTAGCACATGCTACAGTACAACTGCAGTTTCCTTGGATCCTAAAACATTTTGACAGGCTGAAGAGCGAGAATTCAAACATCTGGATCAGAGTTCATTTTGAGTTTTTTTTTTTTTAATTCTGCCCCTTTCATATATGTAAATGAGGGTGAACGAAACATTAGAAACAACTTTTTGAGTGGTTGAGGATTCACTGCAAGGCTGCGATGTTGGATTAGATCACACAGGCGTACCTAATAAACTGGTGACTCAGTGTGTCATTTCTGTGTGTCATTTGCCTCCAGATGCAGACATATCAGGGTTCTTGAGTACTTTCAATGGCAAGCATGAGCCCCCCCCCCACGTATCTGCGATTAAGGTTTCAGAAACACTCGCCTCCCAACGTAGTATTTCAGGACGTTTGTTGAATCAGTAGAGTTCTTTCTGCACACGGGCCAGACGGCTCTGCAGACAGCAGGCTCACTGTGACACAAACCAGGACAAGAGGAGACTAAATATGAACACGGTCAGATAAAAATAAAAGAGTCGCTATACTTCGGCCCCCCGAGCGGAACAGCGAGAGGCCTAAATATAGAGCCTTGTGGTTTCCCGTGTCTCGCCTGTGCAGCAGTTCACGGGTCGCTCACCATGTCATTAAAATATTGTTTCTCTCCTCAAGAAAGAGGAAGCGCCGCGTTGGAGTGCAGCTGAATAAATACAGCAGCGTATCCTTACACACTAAATAACTTTTGATTACAGCCTCGGTGTAAAATGGCACGTGATATACATTGTCCCTCTGACACCCGTCACATCAGGAAACAGTCATTTCTACAGAAATGGACGTAATCATAATACTCCCTTTTATTTTCCTTACAAAGTGTCTCTGAGGAAGGAGAGCACGCCTTCCCTTTGTGCGCTCTGCAGTGTGTATTGCGGCTCGGTACCATGGCAGTGTCCCCGGTGGGCTTCGTTTAGAGCGCCGATCAGCAGAGTCCAGAGCCAGAGAGCCACAGATTCCTCGTGGATCTGTGGCCTGATACTCTGCGTGCACTCAGCAAGTCCACGGGGGACCGAGGGGAAGGTCCTCTTCCGCCTCGTCAGTACTTATTAATCCCAAAGATCCTCACGCCGTGCAGCTGGGGCAGCTTGGGGATGAGCACAGTGAGCAAGGAAACCGTATTCACCACGAAATGGGCCCGGTCGTATTTGGTGTAGAAGCTGGTTAGTATGTACCTGAACCAGAGAATAATGATGATTACAAGGGAGGAAATGAGTAACACATTATCTGCATTCATGTCTGAAAGGTCTTTCGTAAAGAAAACACATTAACAGAAAGAGAAAAGCATGTTTCTTTGAATTGCAAATGTTGAATTTCTAGCCACCAGCAGGCGGTTCCTGTTCACCTGTATCAACCTTTTAAAAAATGCCCTTTGTTCCTCTTTCAGTAAGCAATGCCCTTTCACTTGTTTGCCTCTGGAAATCACAGCAAGATGTCTCCTCACTCATAACTCACACGGTGCCAGAGGTTTAATCTGCGAGGCTGTCTCAACACGCCGAACAACAGGATTGCGACATCATTGGAACAAAATACGCACAAAAGCAAAAGCTCTACTTTTATGCAGAACAACCCAAATACAGGACACGTTGAGTGACCGAGCAACAACCAATCAGAAACAAGCCTGTGAGGTGAGTCTGAGGCCTGGCTGTGTGCTGGCTGGAGGACACACAGATGTTCCTGAGTCAATAAGAAACTACGCCGATCTGATATAAACAGCTTTTTGTTTTTTTGTAGATGAAACAGCACGCACCACTGAAGGGCTTTTGTGAGCTTAGAAATAAAAGGGATTGCACGTCCTGTTCTCTGGCGAACAAGCGAGGACACGTAGTGAAGGCCCCCCCAGAGACACATGGAGCCCAGAGACTTGACCACCGGGCTCCTGCTGCTGGCTCTGGGTTGTAAAACAAAATGACTGTGAGGGCCTTATGTGAAAGCTGCTATCGCTACGATGTTCATGCTGACCTGGCGAGTCGAGTGCTTCCTGTAAACTGAACTGTGCTGTTGTAAAGCGGACAGAAAGCAGAAACGGGGTTCTGCTTGAAAAGGTGCAACGTGGAAGATGTGGCCAGTGTTTCTGTTTTAAATATTCAAAGAAATGAACAAACGTTATCAACAGAATGTGAAGAGCTTACAGCGTTACGGCCCTGCTGTTAGTTAGCAGTTGGTGTTTTGTGTTTTCTAACTACAGACTGTGAAATTAGATCGTATGGAAGGAACGCTGAACAAACAACACTCCAAAATAGAGATACGAGAGGAGGGAACTTCGGAATTAAAAATCACATTTTTCATAGATTTACCTCAAAGCAAAGTCAGCAAAAGTACAACTTTGTACCACTTTGTTTGCGCTAAAAGGTAAAAACAAAGCAGAAGAGGTGCTGGTGGGTGGGAAGCCAGTGGGGGATCGTGTTATTCTAGTTGGTCGGTCTACACCTGACAAGTGTTGGGGTCTGTTCCCTCCACCCGTTACCCTACTGAAGGCTGAGCGCTGGGTTCTCAGGGGGCCACTTACAGGACAATCGGTGTGATGGTGAGGAACTTGCGTGAAGCAGTGAACTGCACGCCGTAGTCCATCTGCTCCCAGTACGTCATGAGGCGAGCCTTGCCCTGATCCGGGGTCTCAAAGGGCGTCCCCTTGACCGTGTGAAGCAGGAGGTACATGCACTACAGACAGAAAGAAGAGCGCTGTTGTAGCATGAATGTCATACTGCTGACAGATTTAGTCTCATATATTCTTGATTTAGAGACCCTGAAACAGCAGGAAGCCCACAAGCAACAAGTGGATGTATTCTAAGGATTCACAGAGTAAAGAAACCTTTAAAGCTGCACGATGAAATACACAAACTGGAAAAGTCAAACTATTAAATACACTCTGGCAGTCAGAGACAACTATTTATGTTTAAGCTGCCTAACCCGAACTCTACCTTAATTAAAGAGTAACAAGGACAACAATTTTGAGTATTGAGCGAGAACGCTAAAGCTAGCAGCCGCTAAACAGACTTGTTTTTGCCTCCGACAGCCTCAGATTGTTCTCATAAGTGTCTGACATCATTATGGAAAGAACCCTTCAGAGAAATAAAACCTGTCTTCACATATCGCTTGATCCGGTCTGTTTCTTATTGTGTCATGTGACTTGTTGGCCAGAAGACAAAGGTGGACACGTGAGTGAGAGTTGGAGAGAGGAGCGTCGGTGTCTTCAGAGTTTGTTGCGTTGGAGAACAGAACGCGTAGCCGAGCGTTATCTAAAATACTTTAACGTCACGGCGGAATATTTAGAGGATTTCTGCAACGTGGATGTGACGAGAGATTTCAGAACGGAGTGAACAAACGGACCGGATCAACGAAAGGTTTAATTTCTCTGTAGGGTCCTTTCCATACTGTTATCAGACACTTATAATAACAATCTGAGCCTGTCAGCGGTGAAAACAAACACTTTTATAGGACGAACATTGACGGTGAATCATTGCCCTGAGCGACTACCCATTTCCAAAACTGTGATCCCCACAAAACATGTGAAAATAGGTTGAAAAACACCAAAGTTACCCTTTAATATGGTGCTCTTCAAGGTTGATCAAAGTTTTTGATGAAAGACTGAGTAATACCTCAGCCCTTAAAACTAAATGCTGGTTGAAACATACCGACACACACACTCACTAAAGAACATGACTAAGAGCAGCGACGCAGTGAGTTCGACTTCCTGTTCTTCCTAAAACCTCAGTGCAGAGACTTGTTCCCGTCTGACTCATTTCTCCCAGAGCCTTCCAGCAGTACCACTGACCCCCCCCCCCCCCCTCCCGCTACCGTTCAACACATGTTAGTTGAAAGGAGCCTCCGTCCCACTGACCAGATTGTGGATGAGGTTGGTGAGGGTCCAGACCACGGGGACACTGGCGAAGGGAACGCTGAGCAGGATGACGTGCAGCAGGCCGATGCCCAGGATGTAGGACAGCCACATCCCCCTGCTGTTCATCACCCGGGTGTTGGGGTTCACCTCGCTGTGCGCCGTGCCCACGTTCATGACGGCGGCGCTGACGCTCTACCCGACCGGTACGACGTGCCGAATGAGCTTGAACCCAGCTGGATGTGACTGGATGTCTGCAGTAAGATAAAACAGAAAGATTAGAGGATTATTAAGACGTAGCTGAAGTGTGCCTGAACAGTGCATACTGTCGCTTTAATTATATGAATTACTTCCTCCTAACTCAAGTTGTACAGTTAGAATAATCTGTTTATTGCATAACAATAGCTTCATACATTAAAGTATTTATAATATTACAGTGAAAATGACCAAAGCTGCATTCCTTGTGATTGTCACAATAAATAGGTTTTATTTTGATACATAAATTTAAAGAAATTCGACCAAACAGTGACTCAAAATGACACTTTGTAACATTAAATGCCAGTTAACGACACCTAACTTCTATTGAATCATCATGATGCATCAACACAACTTATTTGTCATCATTACTTGTAATAACATTGGTCTACATGTCACATATGTGCTTTTAATTCAAACACAAAAGCACCGAAATACAGCAACTAATACAGCCAATCAGAAAGCAGTATTTTCTGTGGCCATGGTGGAAATGGAGCAAACGCGTAACTAACTCTAAAATAAGATCTGAGTCGCTATTATTATTATTTTTAATAAAAACTGCACAGAAGTCAGGACCTGCAACTGATTGCCACGAGGAGTAAACAATGTGGTCATTCCAGCATGCTGTCCTGTAAGTTGCCTCAAATGTAACTGGCTGCACAATTATCCGTAACGTGGAGATACAATATATATCTATATATATACACAAATATATAAATATAAATATATATATATATACGTATGTGTGTCAGTTACAAGTGAGGAAATAAATCTTTATACTCACAGCAGAGGGAGAAAAAATGGCTTCAACTCCGACCTGTATTGGCTCTAGTCCGTTATCCCAGTTTGTGTCTCATCGATGTAACTGGTACGAACACCGGGAGACTGGCGAGGCTCCGGTGTTTCCATCAGTCATCCGGTAACCGTCTATCGGCTCCTGTGCGTGCTGCTGAGCGCTGCTGGGTGTGTGTGTGCGTGTGTGTCCTCGTGTCGACACATCCACTTTTCCTCCCTTCGTCTTCCAGACAACAGCTGGTGACAACACAGCCCAGCTCACGATGTCACGTCACCGCTACTCGGTGTCACGGCCCCCAGTATTTCACATTCTGCCGTGATTGGCTGCTGCGTGTCACGTGGACGACGCTGGCCTATCGGCGTTTATTGCGTTTTTAAAAGACGTGGACCGCGCCCCCCAGTTCGACGTCACGGCGGAGGCGGGATCAGTGGAAACCGGCATGATTGACACTTTAACGGTAAAATAAAATAAAAAAATGTAAATAAGGAAAATAATAATTAATTTGTGACATTAAGTATGCCTTTAAAAGACAATGGAAAATCTTTATTAAAAAATCTAAAATATTATTTTGGCAATCATTTTTTGTATGCGATTCTTTTATTTATTTTTTATTTTTTATATGAGTTTTTAAGCAATATATATAAATATATAAAAAATAAATATATATATATATTTTTTTTTTAAATATTTTTATATATACAAATGTATATATATAAATATATATATAAAAGTGTTTTTTAGAAATATATTTAGAAAAAGAAGTCCTAGGATTATGATCCAATGATTTTTTTTCTCTTACTTTTACAGCAAACGTATACAATATTATGCATTGCAAGCAATTTAACTCATGCATTCTTGCAATATATAGTATAAAAAGGGCAAGACTAAAAGTACTTAAAATGCTAATATCAAAATGTTGACGTGATCACAATGCTAACACAGCGATGTTAAGCATTAAACACAAAGTACAGCTGAAGCTTATGGGAATGCCAATAGGTTTGTAGGTATTTGGTCATAAACCAAAGTATTGGATAAATAAAAAAGGAACCAATGGTGACACTGAAAAGTAAAGGGATCCCTTAAGTTTTTACAATACATCTTGAGGGGGGAGTGGATAGCTGTAATACATTTTTATGACAATCCATCCAATAATTGTTGAGCTATCTCAGCAGACAAATGCCTCCTGGACCATGTTTATGTACATTTGATGGCTATCCATCTAATAATTGAAGAAATATTAAAGTCTGGGCCAAAGTTGTGTCTCGACCGATCCACCGACCGTCTGAATGACAGACCAACAGACCTGTGTGTGGATCATGGTTCTTCAGATATAATTTAATTCAGTTTATAACTTGTGTTTTCTTAACAGCCACTGGCTCCGACGCCTCTCTGGTTGATACCAATGTACAAAAGAAGGCCCTTAAGTACCAATGTACCCCAGTAGAGAGGAGACCTTGCTGGGCTGATAGTCTGGACCCCAAAAATCAAAGATCAACAGTGTCATGTTCTCGATCCAAAGATAAGCCCTTATACTAATTTAGGCCCACAGTAGCCCGAGGCCAAAGGGGTCAACTGTGTTCTACTTGCATGTGATGTTACATGACACCCACTGTTTCTAAGGGTACCCCTGTGATGAGTGGTATGAAACAGGTTCGGCCCGGCCGACAGCAGACTCTCTAGCGCGCATGGCCTTGGGTGCTGTAGCCGTGTTAGCTGTGTAAACCTAGAGCTCTGTTCATATGCGAACTGTGGATGACAGAGCTGTGAGATCATCGCTGGCACTGGAACAATGGCCAAATACGTGACACTGATAAAACAGACCTCGGGAGGGGAGGGGGGGGGGGGGGGGGGGTGATGCCGACAGATGTCACATCAACAAGACGTCATCTGGACATTCATCTTTTTTTCAGGACAAATACTGTGTCCACAAGTAACTAGAAAGAGTGCACTCAGATCTCTGCGACCACCACTGCTGTATTGTTCGATGTCAGGAACAATGGGCTAACTTCCTGTCTAAACACTAAAGCGTCCTGAAACACACTTCCATCAAACCCAAAAACAAGCTGCAACAAGTCGTAGTTCAAGAAATGATACAATCTTGGCAAAAACCGAATCAAACCCACCAAGCTGTCCGTCCGTGTAGCAGCAGCTGAGTGGCGGCGATGTTGTTTACATCAGTTCCTTAATCCACAATGTTGCTTTTATGCTTTGTTGTACAGCAACCAACTGAAAGAAACAACACAATTCACACTCAGCCAAGCAGGAGCGAGTATATCTGATCTTTGACGCAACAAAACTTTGGCTTCCATGAACAACGATACAAATCAAATCTTCAAAGTGCTGCAGTGGTATCCATTTCCTCACAACCACATATTTAATAGGTGTTTAGATGCGTTCCTCTGTGGACTGCATTTCTCACGCCCGCAGGTCATCTGGCTGAGCCTCTCAGACGTAACGTGACTCTGATAATACCACTCGCGCCAGTGAAGAAAGCTTTTAATGATCAGATGCATTTCATGTTGAACTTTGTTCTGACAGCAGTGGCTGTGAAAAAGAAAAACATTCTTCGCTAATGACGCATAAAGAATTTACACTAAGACATATCTGACTGTTCATAAACCTGCATGTAATTATCAGCTCCAATTATACAACTTTAATACAGAACATAACGTGCGTTATGAGGACTAGGACTGTATGCTTACTCTACATATTTGTTTGAATTTGATCGACTAATCATAATTTAACTGGTCCAAAAACATGTCGCATTAAATGTTACTTTTACTTTGTGAATGCTCCGTTATAGAGCCAGCATTATATATCTTCCCTTGGTTATAGCTAATGGTTTACTAGAGATTCAAACTTAGTCTTTATATTATGCAGCTTGAATCAGTGATAATAACAGAAGTCTTGATAATAAATATTTGGAGGAAATGTCTAAGCTGTTAATTCTTTGTTGTAGCTGAGAAAGCGATCTATAGCAACGTTCTTATCTGAGGAGTTTAATGTTACATCCTTCAGTGTACCGTCAGTGTAGAAACTTAATCCCAAACATTAGCCTTTAATTGAACAAATCACAGTGGTAATGTACAGCCCACAACATTCACCGTTGCACAGATGTAGAAGCTTCACATTTTGCTCCTGTTTTTAGAACAATACAAGATTTGGGAAAACAAAAGATTTTTCATGTTTTGCATCATTTTAAACGAAACAACTTGCAGGACAACCACCGCTCCACCTGGCTTGATCTGAACTAAACTGCTGCAAGTATCAAAGAGTTCAAACTGACAGAAGAGAGATCAATCAATCCTCAATCCTCAATCCTCTGATGAAGGTCCTTCAGACCGAAAGCTCAAATAAATTGTTCTACGTGTGTAAATATCTCTTCCATCAAATGAAACAACTTACAATCTTTGGATTCTGGTAAATTATGACGGACATTCGTCCCAACTGATGACATTCTGTTGACTGATCAAGAAAACATCAAAAACAATAGTTAGTTTGCAGCTCTAGTCGTCATGTCACGTCACTTACTCACAATGCTTCGTGCTCACGAGACATTTCACACAACGTTCTTGATCTGGAGCTTCTGATTGTGTTCCACCAGCAGGTGTCACCATCTACACACTTTTAACTGTGTAACTCTATCACAGGCACAGTGGTGAAGTCAAAATAAAGGGATAATATTCAAGCAACGCTCGTCCTCTGTGTGTTTCTACTTGTACATATTTCTATAAATGCAAGTTTCTACATTGCTGCGTACTGTGAAGTCAATGTTTATGATGTGACAGCGTGTCTTTTTATATAAATAATGATACTTCACCAAACAAGACTAAGCAGTATGGTTGTAGTCAGACTGTCGCTTAATGCGTTTGCATGCAAAATGAAAGCTTATGTCCTGATGTACGTACAGTACACAGTTATGAGTGGGTACAACTGGCTCAATGCAACACATTCAAACATGTATCCATTCATCTGGATGGTTAAAATGTGAAGCTTTTGTTTGATCATTTTGGAGGCTGTAGTTTGTGGTGGTGTTACTATATACACCGTCTGAGAGGTATTTCTATTATTCTGTCCATCCCATTCATGTCAATAAGACTTTAAGAAGGATTAGGCAAGGCCATATCTGACTTTAGTCTACTTAACACTCACAATATACAGTATAATATGGAGCACTTATTGTACTTCTCGTCTTTTCACTCCTATTAGCTGCTGTAATTTACTGTAAACTGTAACTTACTGTAAATTACAGCACCCCCCGCCAACATGTATATATTGTTCGTGAACTCAATGAGTGGTGAACAGATGAATTAACATGCAGTGAAGCCAAAGAGGGGATTTGTTCAAACTCAACAAAGCTTATTAATATTATTGAAAAGAAAAAATATTCCCAACTTGCTGTGTAAATCTAAAGGGTAACTGATTACCTTTTTGGCATTTTTCCAGTTACCATATATCTCTTCAAGATGTCTGGTTTATCTATTCAATATAATATAACATGACGAGGAAATGGCAGTAAAAATGGTCCAGAACATTCATTTAAAATCCACTTTTCTCACGTTCTTTTAGATAAGGCCTGTTGTGTTTTGGGTCGCGATGGTTTGATGTTTTTTTTAAAGTAAGTTTGGGAAACACTGCTCTGGAGAATACTACTTTATTCTATTGCTGTTAACATCAAACGTCCCTGCGGTCAGTGGTGTTGGTGGCTTGTGCGGCCTGTAGAGGAGCTGGATGATGTGAGCCCGGGGCCGCTCTCTCCAACAGGAGAGGTGGACTTGTGACCCAGGCGGGCTTTGGATGATAGCCTCGCTGGAAAAGGCTGACGCAGGGAGTCCATTATTGCCCCCGGAGGAAGCTGAGGATTAGAACACCAAAGAATTTCAATAAAAGAAGTGTCTGTTTGGGGGTCGGGGAGGGGCAGAGGGATGGTGGTGGTGGTGCTGGTTTGGGGGGGTTCCCCTCATTGTCCCAACTGTGATTGAGAGCAAGAGGAGGGGAGTGGGACGGCATTGTGCTCGCAGCTCCTCTGAAGAAGGTGGTTATTAGGGGGGATGGCTAAGGAGGGGTGAGGGACGGGGAGGCTGTTGACTCTTCATCTTGTGTGAACAAAGTCTCTGGCACATAGCCCTCTTCTGTCCCTCCTGTCCTGGACTTCCCTTGTTTTACGAGTGCCATGAATTCTGTCCCTCTCGGCGGGGACCCCCACCAACTCCAACCTGCGCCGCCGCACATTGTGGGGCTTAAGTGCCCTTTAATTAGGCCGCCTCCGTGTCCGGCTGAAGGCCGCTGAGGGGTTTTAGGCTCTTTCCCTGTGGGACCTCGCTGAGCGGCTCACAGAGCTTCCCTCACACAGCCCAGGGATGAAGTGTTTGCCGCTCTAATGAAAAAAGGGTTTATTTGGGAGGGAGAGCCCTTGTCGCCTTTGTCCCCCCCGTCTTAAAAAGTCCTGACAAAAGGCGTCGATATTATCCCCGACACTCTCCCATTTCCAGGACACATTAGCGAGGACTCTGGAGGTGAGGCGGCAGTCTCTCGGCCAGCGAGAGCCACATGACTTCCAAACTTCTCGATGCAAACACGATGCACTTCCTGTGCAGACGGAGCACACCAGGGTTTTATTAGCATCATTATCTGGTATCAATTTATCAGGCAATCACTTCACAGATGGAGGCAAAAGAAGATCCGTGATCATGAATCTCAAATGGGAGATTTCCAAATTTTGGAACTTTATGTAGAGGAGCGTGAATTCATGCCAAAATAAGTAAAGGAGGGTGAATCCAGATAAATTCACCCATGCACACATACGCAGCCAAACGCATGCACGGCTTTGTCATTGTGATGGAGCACATTTCATTATCATAACAGCAACAAACAAACAAAAAAACCCTGAGCCTAAAGAGGGAGGGCGGGCACAGAGGCATTGGGAATTTGCCGAAACTGCTCCGGCAAAATGAGTAATTTCTGGATGCCCCTTTGTGTGAAGAGCTTACGGTGCGAGGGCTCTGAAAAGGGAGGAGGCGGAGAGGGAAGGATACAAACATGGGAGCAAGTGAAATAAAGTGAAAGATGGAAGGAATGAGAGACAAGAGAAGGGATGAAAAGAAGTTTGTGAAGGGAGCAGGGCGGGATTGGGCGTGTTCAGGAACTTTTCGCTACAGCCCAGTGTGTGTAGATACCCTCCTAATCCTGGTTTTATTGGCTGCCTGTGTCCAGCCATGCTGGTCGGATTGAGTGGGGAGGGTTGAGAGGTGGAGGGGGCGAACACATGTCCTTCTTTGTGGTAATGCGCTGATTAGGCCTGAGAAAGAGCCGGACCTGGTTACGGCCTTTCTCAGGTCACCGTAGAAACCGGCCCAGTAGGGGGCCGCTGTGTGCACACACACACACACACACACACACACACACACACACACACACACACACACACACACACACACACACACACACACACACACACACACACACACACACACACACACACACACACACACACACACACACACACACACACACACACACACACACACACACACCTCCTGTGCAGTAGGTACCGGTGCAAACACACCGAGGCCTTCCTCTGCAGAGGTTTGCATGAAACACCATCGTCTTCCAATCTTCTTGACCCTAAAAATCGCTGTTGCAGTTATCCCCCCCCCCCCCCGACAGCTCACGTTGCACTTGTGGCCTCGACCTGGGAAAACGTGGTTCCAATGTTGTTCAGATGCAGACCGCAGACTGATTCCTCTCGCCTGCACTCGTAAATTAGACCGCTGTCGTAGCCCAGAGCTGAGCTCGGCACATTTCTGGCGATGCCGTAACACACGACGATGTTCGTGATCGAAAGCAGACCCGCATCGTTATCAGCAGCGCTCTGACATGCTCCACCCGAGGCATTGAGAAGCCATCTTTTTTTTTTTTTTTGGTATAATGTAGAGGACTCTCCACCACGACTGGCAGGAGAGCGATTCATACAAGTTTCACAAAGATATCTATCAATTATTGTCACATTTAGAGCCCCCCCCCCCTCTCAAACAGGGCGGTAGGTCGAGTGCTGCTCACTCACTGCCTGTTTCCCCTTCTTCTTTGTTAAGGAGGAATAAAACACTCCACCACTGACCTCCAGACTGTGGTCACCGCTCTCTCTCCCTGCAGAGTGCACGCTCCCAGCCCCTGCTGAGCGACCTTCCAGCCCCCTCTGGTCCTCTCTGAACTCCCTCTCCCTCTCTCTCTCTCTCTCTGGAGGTCCTCAGCAGAGAGACCTCGGCCCACGCAAAGCAACGAACGACAGAGATGTTTTATAACTCAACTAGTAAATACTGTACCAGAGATAGAAGTTCTGTCAGTGTAGAAATGTAATCCTGACCCAAACCTATGGAGGGGAAAGCTCTCCGCTTGTTTTATAGAAGTAGAAGCTCCACATTTAACATCAATTAAGAGTGTCAGTTAATGCTGGGAGATGTGTCACCATATGTTTGACCAAATACCTCGAAATCGATATTGTGGCAATATTGTCGGGTTGACTGTTAGTCTTTTAACAAAATATTCTTCTTCTTAAATAATCATCAGTAATGTGGATATAATGACTAAGCGGGTAAAGAATACTAAAAGAACAGCTATAACAGTGTGGTAATTCAGAGTATTACATCACTTCATTGTTATGCAGCCTTTAAAACCAGGAAAAGACAACATTCATGGATATTTGGGATATTTAAGGATATCCAAAATAAGACTCGTGTTAGAGTGACGTGTCCATGTCAAACTTGGTATTTAACAACAGTGAGAGTTTGATATTCGAGTCTCCTGACTCTAATCTACGACTGAAACAAACGCAGGTATCAAATGTCTGTAATTGAGTGTGGGCCACGAAAATTACTTCCATTCTGTTTTCAGTTTTTTTTGTTGCTACAATATCAAATCCAGATGAAATCAATAAAGCGTGTTAAAGGCTGTCTTCCACACGGCAGCACACACTCAACATGTTGTGAAACCCATCAGGTAATCCATCTGCTCTAATCACTTGAAAACAGATTTATAATGTGTTGAAGTGACAAGTCAAATAAATAAAAAAGATGTTTTCAAAAAGGCCTTCAAGTCTCGTTTAAAGTAAAAAACTACAATTGTGATTATTTAATCAAGTCACCAACGAGGGAACTGTCCTGAAATTCATCTACAGAAACTACAACCGTAACACAGACTTCTACAGTAACGTTCAAAATGATGTTAGAGAAACTCCAGAGCCTCACTTTTCTCAAAAAAAAGTAATGTTCTGTGATGAACCTTCTACCGATGAAACCCTTCACTACTGCTTTCACCAATGTCGTCGGCGGTCGTTCTTTCCACGACTGACTGATAATCCTTTGAGACAAATCTCCTCACTAGATCGTTATCACTCTGTTTGATCTCTGCCGGGTATCTTGTTTGCATTCGTCCTGATCAGTTTCCTTGCGTGTGTGTGTGAGAATCAAACGCACTGGTTACTTCAGGCTAAGAGGTCCATCACAAGTGTCCCACCCTCCTCCTTCACCCTGTCTGTCTGTCTGTCTCGCTCTCTCTCTCTCTCTCTCTCTCCCCGTCTCCGTCCTCCCCCCTTGTCCCCGCGGCTGCTCGCCCCACAGCCCCATCACAATGACAATAGTATTGATGTAAAATGTGTCGCCTTTGGGCTGCTGGATGCCTGGCCCAGCCACCGCCGCAGTTTATGGCTTTATTGTGTCCTTCCCCTGGTGGGGTGGGCGGACAACAATTCAGAAAATCCACTGTATGTATATATATATATATATGTATATATGTGTGTATATATCCCTGTAAGCGGGACGGAGATTATGCGTGTGTTGACGTGTGTGTGTGTGTGTGTGTGTGCACAGTATATATCCGGATCAATTAGTCAGGGCACAACCCCTAAAAAATCAATGTGTCAACATGTACGTCAGCTAAACCCCCCGAGCTGAGTCTTCTGCAGGAGACGCTGGCTTTCATCCCTTCGCCGACCTAAACGGAGGGACTTTTCTTTCCCTCAATGATCACACATGAAACAAGTTGAGTAACAACTCTACTCTACTCTCTACCTTTTCTTTGCGCGTCCCTGCTCCATACCTCCCTCTCTCTTATTTCCCTCCCTCCCCTCTTTTCACTCTTTCCTTTCTTTTCCACATTACCAGGGGGTGGCGTGTGATTGACAGATGGGAACGAATAATAATTTTTTTTTTTTTTTTTTCGTAACCTAAGGCCATCTTCTGTGATTGGCTTGCCAGCTGACATCTCCAAACCTCATTCTCCCCCCCCTCACCCCCCCCCCCCCCCCCCCACCCTCCCTCCTTTAATATTGGGCCTGTGGATGAGGCATCCTGAGGGAGAAAAAAGTAGAGAGAGAGAGAGAGAAAAAGATATCTACCTTAGGGAAGAACCTCAGAGAGAGGGAGGGAAGGAGAGGACGGGTAGCGTGTGTGCATGTGTGTGAGAGACACTTATTCTCTTAACTACTAGGAGACAGACACACTTTCCTGGCCCGACTCAAAGAAGGGGGGAAAACAGGAGGAAGATCTTTTTTTTTTTCCTCTCAATATCATTTTTAATCTTCAACCCTCATTCAACAATCAAGCTGCCCTAAAGCGTCTCTTCCTGGAAACTCTTCTTCTTCTTCACTGCCTGCTGGAAGTTCTATGTATTGATCCGGGGTTTTTTACCCTCTCTCACACACACACACACACACACACACACACACACGCACACACACACACACTACAAGGCTTACCTCATGGATTTGTATCTGACTGGATATTTGATGTGTGTGTGGTTGTCCAGCTCGCGGGTGCTTGGAGGCTATCCCATCTGGTGGTGAGTACAAATCCACAGTTTCAGCATCAGAGCCTGTAAAGAGAGGGAGTTTTTTTGGGTCAAATGATCATTTGTGAGAGGGCAGAGTGTGCACTTTCAGTTGACTGCGTGGAAAAATGTTCTCCGGCCCAGTCCAAAGAATCTTAACCTCAAATACTAGTGTAACGGAAAAGGCTCGCCGTTCTTTTCCCCCTCCACTCAGGTCCATTTATCATGTTGACGTATTTTGTGATGCAAAGAGGATGAATTTGAAGTTTGGGATCCACTTAATGATTGAAGATGTAGATGTTTTTTTGTATTTAAAAAGGAAAATACACACAGCGCGTTGGTGCCATGTTGATATGAATTGTCAAACAGCACTGTGAGGACTCGCGAGTCATTTCTCCACAACGGTGTGAAGTCAGTGAGATCAGTGATTATTACGTAAATCGTGGATGTATCGCTTAAGGACGATGACGCCACCGATGTTGCTCAGCAGAACTCAACAAAGCCTCAGAAGAAGGTCCTGTTTCTGCTCCATAATCAGCTTATTGAAGTGCAACCATATCATTTTAGGAGTGCCTCAGGGAGTACAACGATCGTGACTTATAAGATCAGCGTCATTTTGTTTGCTATTGTGCGTCACCGTTCTACATTCAGGCCGCCGGCTTCCCAAAAACATGCCGTGAATTGAATCTGAATCGTTTTGGGCTTTTTTTTTTTTGGTGGACGTATTACCAAAAAGTGTATTACATGCACTGACAAACTTGTACGCGGTTTTATTTTTTTAAATATTACTAATTTGCGGTGTGCCACAGGGTATCAGCTGCAATTAAATTAATCTTTTTGAAGAGTTAAGCATATCATTTTGCTCTTCAATTGTACCACAATTCACCCCCTCCGCCACGGATTTGTCAGGAGACAATATGTTCGGGTGCCGCAGGGCTTTTATTCTTTGTTAAATGATCCCAGCAACTGAAATGTAGAGGTTTATCTCATTACAAATGCAGCTACATGCGGCTGACCTCATAGCTCCTGGTCTCCTTTTGTAACATAAAGCTTCTATTTTGGAGATATTTTTTGCGTGGGCGTATGACAAAGCTCTTTTGGCTCGCGACACAATACTTGTCAGAGCTACTGCACTTTTTAGTAGCCCAACTAGCATGTGGTCCCAGCGTTAGCGCTGTCCAAACCGCCAGCATCTTCTGGTTTCATTTACAGAGCAGGCAGCTGCCAAGCACACAGGCCACAGGGCTGAAGTGTTAATGGCAGAGAGGACTTTACACCCACTGCTGGCTTCAGCAGGAGCCATCAGACAACAGCGACAATAGAGCCTGGGATTCTCTGTGTGAATTACCTGCAGCTGTTCTGTTCAAGCAGCTTACATGACACCGGTATAATGTTCGAAACCTCAACAATGCGCACCGACCCTTTTGATTTGGGAAACAAATTTTTTGAAGTGCAGGGCCGGGGGAACGGGTTACTTGGGTAAAATGCAGGAGAGATGAAGAGCGGAGAGCCGTGGCCCCAGGTGACCAGGCGGGTGTTGAGGGATGGGTGTCAAACAGCTCCAGCAGTTGGCATCACCCCGGGGTGTCGAACACGTCCCAAAAAAGAAGACGAAATGAGGCGGTGCGTCAAAAACAAGGGAGGGTGCCGAGTTTCAGCGAGGGCCCGGGAAGGCTCCTTCTCGGCTTCCGTCTCAGGGGCGACGACTTGGCCATAAATTCTCCAGCCAAGGTGGGACGGGTTGTGAGGGAAGAGCAGCTTTGACTGCTTCATGCCTGGCAGCCTTGCTTTTACAAGACGGGGTGTTGAAAAACCAAACGGAGCATAAATAACTCTGCCTGATATGCACATACGAAGATGAGGTGCAGTAGAGAGAGACATAGTGAACTAATGAGGTGGGTTTGGAGGAAGGCGAGAATGCAAGAATGTTGTGGGGGAACAGCAGCTTTTGCACAACATGAGCAAGAAACAAAGTTTGAAAGAATCCGTGACAGTTTAAGGCTTCGTGGCTGTGACTTCACAGACTCCACAGGTCCCACGGTGCCTCTGTCCAATCATCTGACAACGCCGTCCACGCCGTCTGTTCTCGGACTTATTGCTGTGTTTTGGTTTCACCAGTCGACCTACGTTTAATAACCAAAGAACATCTAAGAAGCTGAAGCTGAGGAGTATGATGTAATACTCTGTTCTTATCAAACACAGAGGTTGCATTATTGTATCGCAGCTTAACTCTTCAGCTTAAGCCGGCTGTGTTGTTTGTGTTCCTTGAGTGAACGATGACAGTCACTTTCAACAAGGAATTAGCTCAGCTGATTCTACTCCAACACCAGCCATCGAGCATCAGCGGTGATTATCGGTTTAACGCTGTCATATCACGCCGCACAGTTACACTTTAAATCCAATAAGTGTTATTCTCTCACTCCTCCGTTATCACACTGTTAAAGATGCACAGGAAAGAGACGTTGTACACTTGATGCCGATTGTTTTTTTGCAATTTCAAGTAGGGAAATTCTCATATTGATTCAACTTTTCCCCCTAAAATGTTTTAATGCTTCAGATTACTGAGAATGTTTGTTGTTATGAAATCAAACAGAGAACTATGGGGAGGGATGGAGGGAACTGAGACACAGAGACGGATAAAGAAATGAGGCTGTTGCATGGAAAACTGCTCCAAACAACTGTTTTGAATATTTTTTACAAACAGCAAACACTTTGCTGGTGTTAAAACGATCATCAGTGCAGTCCTGACTCCTGACCAATCAATCTTTAGTTGAATTAGTTCACTTCCACTCAGGTGAAACAACAGCAAAAGCAGACTTAGGTTACGAAAGACAAGAAATAGCATTTAACAGTGCAGTGCAACAATTATATATGTATTACACATATAAATACTAATCTACTACTCAGCATCATAAAAGCTTTCAGTTATTCAATTTCAACATCCTTTAATTAGAATCTGGAGCATGCTTAATCCCTAAATAGGGCTTCCTGACTAACATTGCGTTTGCCGTTTGAAGGACTACTTGTGGAGGTTTTTCTCAATAAAACCGGTGGCTCACCTCTCCAAGCTATCTAGGTTTCCTCAAACTGCCCAGTCTATACACAGACCTCTCCCAGTTCAACCTGAGCGGCTTAAATGGGGCTCTAGAGTCCATCTCTGGGTCTCAGGAATGTCATTATCTGACTGAGACCCCCCCCCCCCCCCCAACCTCCAATCTTCAATCCAATCTTCAACCCCGACCGTTGGCAAAGGGATCACTTAAATGATTCTTACTGCGGAGAAAATCCTCCGTCCGCCGCCTTGTGTGAAAAGATCAAGGATGTTCGGCTATTATTCTCAGCGGCGCGGTGGAAGGTAGAGAAAAGAGCAGGAGAGTCCAGAAGAATGTCATTCAAATGAGACTTTAGGCTTCCATTATGAATGGCTGAGGGACGGAGTCAAAGGCAAGTTTGGGCTCAAGCCAAAAGAAAAATGTCTCCACAGAAAGTCACATCCACAGGGAAATTCTTTAAAAACACGTATGATTATGTAACATGTCCCAAAGCAGGTGTTTAGCCACTGCAAAGCTGTTTTTGTGAACCGTCTGGTGACATTTTAACGTGCTGATCTTAAAGAACATTGCCGATCACAATGGCCAAAAAAACTGCACCGGCCTTGAACTGCACTCGTACCGTCAGTGAGAGTTTCGTTCACGTGCTGACTCGACACGTTATCGCACGAAACAAAACTTGTCGTCACTGAACAAGCATGTGGGACGACACCATCCGGTCAAACTGCAGCTACAGGCGGAGAGGTTCAAAGGAGAGTGGTATTTCAAAAGCGGCCAAGGCGAGTTTCTAATCTTCAAACACTATCAAAGGACGGCGTGCTCTTGTAGGAAATGACAAAGTCCCCCTGGTGCACAGCTATTATCTGCACTAAAACACAGGCCGGGGCAGTTCCTCAAAGGGAAACCAGCAACGGCCAGAGGCAAAGAGATCGTCAGGGGACTCGTGTGGAGGCACACACACACACACACACTATTTAAAGTCTTCATTACCTGGCTGGATCTCACCTGCACGGCTTGTTACAGAGGTTAATTATTCGCAGAAAGCCATTTCTCTGGCACACAGGGGTCAGGGACAGAGACGTGTCGGTCGCACCTGTACAGCAGGTATTCAGCCAGAGCCCTCGGGTCGCTGGCCGGGTCAACCAGACAACTAATCACGATGCAGCGGGGAGAGGAAAGGGAAGAGAGGATGGTAGCTCAATGTCTCTCAGAATTAGAAGGAATTCAGTTTACACATTTAAAAAAACAAATGCTATGAATAATTGCATGACAGTCGGTTTCTTTAACATGGGACAAACAGCCTGTGAGTGAAATATCTGCTGACAGGCAAACTCTGTTAGCCGAGCTCAACCCCAACAATCACACCACAACTTTTTCCCTCTCCAAATTACCCAAGCACGCGAAAGTCAACAGCAATTAGGTGTTCTAACTACTTTAAAAAAACACACACACACACACACACACACACACACACAATGCCGTGTTTGAAATTGCCACCAAAGAACTTCCAGACATTAGACAATGGAAGATTCCAGAGAATCCACTCCGAGTTATGATTTGCATAGGATGCATTACTGCTGACAATTCAAGCAGCGATGCCAACAAGCTGCCCCTAATGAGCGGTGGCAGGGAACAATGCACTGTTTGAGTTGTGGCTCATTCACACAAAGACTCTCATTCAAACAGGCTCGAATCAGACTCTGTTGTGTCCACCTTTATACGGACACACCGGGACGCCGAGTCTGTCGAGCATTCGTCATTCGCTCATTCCCCTTTCTGACGAGCGGGTTCACAAGTTTACGCCCTGTTCAGTTTCCCTCTGCACGTCTGCATGCTTGTGACTGCAGGGGCTCCTTGTCCCAACTCCACTCTCAGCAGTCTGCAGAGGGAGAAAGAAAGAACAGGTTGTTTCAGGGGTCCTGTCATTTTTCATCTGATCAGCCAGGAGCTGTCGGACCACAAATCAAAAGTGTGCCAAAGCAAAAAGGGAAGACAACAAAACACAGACGGTAGCTTTGCATTCCAGCCTCCACCAGGAAAAGTCCCATCCTCGGGCGAAGCCGGCAACTTTCCTTGGCCCACTTACTCTCTTTTCGAGCGTCTTTGTCTCTCTGCAGACTCTGCTGTGGGATTTATAAATGAAATTCTGATGGCAATGTTCTCAGCTCTGCCAGGGCCTCGTTTAGCAGCACGGTGTCCTCGGGGCAAATCTGACAAGTTGAGCTGAGGCGTCAACATATAGAGGTAAAATAGAGGTAGATTGGAGGTTAATGCAAACAATATTCTCGCAGTCTGTTACAGCAGAAGGCTTCTTCTTTCTCGCAGACGAGGTGACAGAATGCGCTTCAGGCACAAACCCGGCATAAACAAACTTTATTAATTTCTCTTTAACGAAATAAGTTAACTTGTTCAGACAGGGCTAAGAATGACTGGCACACATCGTCAATAACAGCAAACACACATTGGAATGCGATTGCGTTTTATCAAATCTGAAGCCACAATTAAATATGTTCTTTCAAAGGAGACGTTGGGTTTCTACGAGAACACGTTTACAGGATTTAATGATAGAAAACACCGAATGTACCTGGATTCAAACTCGCTCCATCTTCAGCACTTTAAGCCCCCCCCCCTCCCCTCCCTCCCAAAAAAGCCCAGTCTGCTCTGATTGGTCAGCGTTTCCGATTCTTACGCAACGCCGCCATCGCCATCTTCATGGCATCACATCAGAAGGGATTGAGCGAGACCTTCACGGCATTAATATAGCACCTAAACCTGCTTTATGATAAAACACAATACACAGAACTCCTACTTTCTACAACATACGAGTGAATCATTTCAAATTCATTATCAAATCTATTTATCTGTTAAATAAATACAATAAAGTTCATATTTATGAACTCGGCTAAACGTTTTGTATCGAAGAGAGATATGGATTTTGATGATTGACTCATTTACAGCATCAGAGTTGAACAAATCTTGGGCATTTTGCTAACTTACAAACCCTAATTCTGCACACAAAAGGTGTAGTTACTTGAACACATCATCAGATCCAAGTCTCCTCCAACAGCCCGGAGAGTGTTCCAACTTTTAATCATATCATTACCTGTCAGCAGTTATCAGCACGTCCCGCAATGAGGGTGCAAGCCGGTACGCCATTCAGGCTCTTAACAATGTTTGAGCAACACAAACAAAGGCATCCCACCTCTTGCCTTTATCTTTCTAATTGATGACCTTGTTGGAAGAAGGAACTTACAAGTAGCAACACAACCGTGCAGTTCACTCTGCCTTCATACATGCATGCAGGTTTCCATGAGCCTTTGAACAAGCGCCTCAGGAGTAATGCATGGAGGGATGGATTGTGACAGCCTCTCTAATCCCTCGCTCTTCCTCATACTTCGGTCGCCACTTCAACGCTCCAATTTGTTCTGAACTACAAGCCACTAAAAACTTCAGTCAAAACAACAGGAACCTAAAACGTGTTATCAATGTCTTTCTGACCGGCGCTCACAGCTGAAACAAAGAAAAAAGTCTACTTAAGTCCAGTTAGGAGCTATTTATACTTTGAGTATTTCCAGTTTCTGTTATTTTAGACTTCAATACATTTTAGAAGGATATATTGGACTTTTCACTCCACGGCATTTATCTAACAGCTATATTTACTTTAATTTAACACACAAAGCTTAAAAAATGTGCATTTAAATCAAGTAAACTATCCCACAGTACGTTAATCAGCATCAACATTAAAATGCTGCATATATGTTCATCTATTAATTATTACAATCACCACTAATATACACAGGAGCCATTCTGCCTCTATGGGTACTTTTACTAGTGAAGTACAATAAGTACATTCTGCTAATAAGTACTTTTACTTCAATACAATCTTAAATGCAGGACTTGTAATTCAGTATTTCATCTTGTACTTAAGCAAAGGAACTGAGACTCAGAAGCAAAATAGTATTTAACGTAACTTACGTCAACTTACGTTACGTTTACTGTCACGTTAATGACCTGGGTGCGCGAGCGCATTAAGGAGTAGGACAACAACATAAAACACTATTTTTAACTTGCAGTAAAAGTACTTCACTAACATAAAGAACGATTAAAGGTGCGTTAGAAATGATTTACCCAGCTGTCGTGCCGCATAAATCATCTTTTAGATTGAAGATAAAACGTGACATTAATAGAAACAGTGCTGACGTTTAATGCTAGCTAACGTTAGCAGGTCATTTAACGCTGTTTTGAAGACGTGTGCAGATTCCTCAAAGATTCTTCTGACGTTATCCAATTAAAACAAATAACCGAGTTAGCTGCAGGTGAAGAGATGATAAGAGAAGCTGTTATGCATTATGACCAAAGATGGCAGCCAGAAGTGACACGTGACCTACTCGATTTTTGTCCAACTGCTGCAAAATATCAATATTTATTGTTTGTATGCATGTATAATTTGGGAGGAGATTTTGGAGACTTAAAAACATTATGAGACGTGCACTCTGAGGCTAAGCAACATCTAAACTTTTAAATGCATGAAATTATTCCACAAAGTAATAACCTGTTTTGGCCATCAGTATGTAGAGTGTGCGCTCGTGTGGGGGGGGTATTCTCCTCACTCAAAGATGGGCAGCAACTCCGACAAGGTATATAGACGATTACATGACGGTAGAATCTGAGCTGTCACCTGATCGTAATGACTTTGATAGACGAGGCAAACAAGCCGGAGATCAGCACCCAGCATCCTCTTAGATATTTGTACACGGGACCCTGGTCATGAACTTCAAACTGTTTCTGTGGGCCGTGAGGTCAGGTGTCGTGTTCTGCTCGACAGGTTCAGAGGGTCACCTGGTACTTTTTGTGCCTCTGGACACAGGAGGCTGTCACACAAAGAAAAGCCCATCTGTGCACAGACATGTGCTACACACTGACCACACAGACCTCCCACAATAACAGCTGCAACATATTTCTGACAGTACAAGACTCCTTGCTCACAGACAAAACGTAAAGAACTGCAGGATGCTGCCACTTTTCAGAACCCTGCTGCAGATTGTAGTGATTTTATTGCACTGGGAGTGGTTGAGTCAGCATTACAGTCTTGATTGCGTGAATTTCCACTCTTCAGCGAGGTGTGTGGTGGAATCCCTTTGTTTCCTCTGCTTCATTTCTGTGGTTTCCAGCAGCCCGTCATACTTTCACATCAGCCCAGTTTAGAAAAACTGAGAAAACCCCCAACCAAGCCGTAACCACCACACCCCCCCAGGCCAGTAGAGGCCCCATACGGACCTGCCCGGGCATGCACCTGCCAAGCCCTGCCGCTCTGCTGCTCGTCTCGTCCCCCGCAGCAGATTCCCCCGGCATTCTGCCTCTGCGGAGGTCTCTGCGTCTGCTGCTCCCTCGCTCGGTTGAGACACGTTGCTCGTGGCTTCCCAGAAGTGAGGCCAAGCAGGCAGGATCAGCATGGCTCACATGTGGCCTGCTTGCATGCGTCTGTTTGCGTGTGTGTGTATGTGTGTCTGTTTGCACGATACGCCTCATAACCCCTCAGGGTTAAGACTCTCATTAGCACCAAGCCAAAAAGATATCCCCTTTCATCTCATCTGTCCATATGGATCAAGTGAGGCACATCCTTTGCAAACAAAGACAAATAGGCTGGTAGATCCACAGCCTGTAGTCTAAACATGCGACGTCCACCGCAAAGTCCCATGCGGTTAGCTGATTGATTCCATCAAAAAATCCCAAATTCACTGGCAAAGCCAGTATGTCGGAGTGGTGGGTAAGCGGTTCAGCCGTCCTGAATGGAGCCTGAGATGTAGCAGAGGTTGGCGGTCTAAGCACAGAGATATCTCACTTGGACAGAAGAGATTTTCCTTCTGAGTGAACCGACTGAAGTTGTGACATCAGGGGTTCAAATTCAAGCTCTGTGTTCAGGGGCATCGCCCACTCTGGTCCGTCCCACGTCTTGAGAGATTAATGGGCAGAAACCACGCTAGCAGACGTTGTAATTAAGGGCCCTTAGTCACTCAGTCACCAGACGGAGTGAAGTCAGCAACACTTGAACTCAGTGATGTCGGCGGGATCGGGACCCGATGGGATGAGCTAATGTGGCTGCCTCCGCTTCGCTAAACTTGAGACAAGAACATGAATGAGATTGATGAGCACTATCGGATTACTGCATGGGAACATCGAATTGGGCAAAACAGCATTTTTTAAAGTTTGAATTATTGAGTTGAATGTGAAACAAGAGACTTGTTCTTCCTCGTGCACAGCAGTGTTTGAGGGTTTTGAATAGCTTATGTAACCGTGCTGCGATCAGATAGCGTTTCATACGGAAACGTGAGAATCGTTTGTTGTGCATCAGTGTCTGCGAGGAAGCAAACAATACAAGTGGCTTTTAGCCGATTATGTGATCATCATATATTCCATTACACCAGCTGTGAAAGCAAAACAACTCAGTGGCACGTTTCAGTGTGTAAGCAGTGATACCGGAGATCAGAAACATATTTGGGAGGGGAGGTGGGGGCAGGTTGTTTTGTTTTGTTAGTAGCATATGTAGAAAGCAAAAGCGCCCACGAGCTGAGAACCTATCAAAGGGGGGGATTATTCTGTTTCTTCTCCTGTGACTTCAATGGCTTGACTTTTGTGTTGGGGTGGGGCACTGCGCTGCACTCATCCGTCAGAGTCAGTGGCTGCCACGATTGGGTTGCGCCCTGCGGGGGTCCTGAGGTCATCCCGAGCGGCGCTCTGATCTGATCGGCGTCAATTGTTCCCCGTGATCCCGTCGCAGGCCTCCAGCGCCACGCTGTCCGCCACAGACGCAGCCAACACATCTATTGTGAAGCGATCGCCTCTCGAGAACGCAGCGGCCCCGTACAGAAACATGTCTTCAGGTGATGCGCCCAGATATAAATAAACAAGACATTTGAGTGCAACACCCTTCAGTAAATGCACAACCTTGTGGAAGAAACCGCACAGCTTTGTTTGAGCTTGTCATCACAAAAAGCGTGTTAAAACACGGGCACGGAAAATATGTTTTCTTTCTCCCTCTGTCTCTCTCACACTTTTACTTCTAGAGAAATAGAAGGCAATTAAAGTGAATTACCTGATTGAAACTATAATGGTTTCTGGCATCACGCGCTGATCTTGGCTGTCTCGTCGTGGTGATTAATCCCTTCCATGGGCACATCTGCACGAGCCTTCTGGTGAGGCACATATCTTCAGATATGCTGTTTTTTTTCGTCCGTCTGTAAGCTCTGTCATTCTTATCAAAATCAGCTACGGAGGGAAAAACCGCAAATCAGTGATGGAAGTGCTGCAGACGCCGGTGTTTTATTGTGTGCGAGAGAGAGAGGGGGCTTTTCCCCAAGCAGACAGTACTTGTGTGTTATCTGTTAGATCAGCAGATCTGTGTATCCTAACAAGTGGAAACACTTGAAGAGTCAGAACTAATAGCTTGTATCCCTGCCCTGAAGTGGGCCTACAACCCCTCCCCTCCTGGTGGGAAAAAGAAAGACAAAAATAAACAGCAGCTCTTAGTATAAACTACAATAAACAGATAATTCAATAAATCACTGAGCTACGCTTACAGTTAAACCTGAGACTAACGAACAGAGAAGTGATCTGCTCTCCAAAAGCTGGTTGACTTTGAGGGAGGCCTCCCTGGCAGGTCACCATCATTGTTATTGCAGGGTGGAGCTCATGAAGGGCACAGACTTGTACTGTGAGGCAAACAGTCTCACTTCCTACATCCTCTGACAGTGGAAAAGCACTAGGGCTGGTATTACATGATGAAACCAGTGCAATATACTTTTCCCAATACCTTACGTCGAGAGGTTTACACACGTTTCAGCAAAACCTTTTTTTGTTTCATTCAACAAAAGGAAGCCAAATGGCACAAATGTTAAATGTTGTCTGAACACAACCAGCATTAGGAGACTTTGCAGCCCGTTCTTATTGCCAGGATGTCAGATACCGACGCACTAGACACCCTTTAGCGTCTGTATGAGCACCGCGCTGTCCAGTAACTACAATGTAAACCCATCTGTAACTGTGTCGACGGTGTTCGAGACCGGTGTTGAGTTATTTTGAAGTTAGGCTAGTGATGTGACGTGGGCCACCCGGTCCGTCTGACAAAGCGTCAGTACGTGACAAGTTGGAATGAGTTGTGTTGAAATATAATCGTCCAAAATTGGCAAAGTCTTATCTTATAAAATGAATACTAATCTGTCTAAACATACAAATGTCAGCTTTCACTCACTACTTGACAGTTTTCGTGCTACTTTTTGCTGGAAATCCAAAAAGTAGTGAATATAAACCCTAAAAAGCAAAGAATAAGAAATGTGATTTTTGGTTTTTAAGTTATGTTAAGTTCTGGCCTTTTAGGTGTTTGGTCGTGGTGATAAACCTCTTTTGGATCATGTTGCACATCTTTATATTCCTAGTCCGCTATAGTGCTTAACACAGATGCAGAGATGAGTCTCACCTGACGGTGCTCTCTTCTCCCTCTCTTGGTGTCACAGGTCCCTGGCCCTCGGGCAGCAGTACTCGTCTCTGGGCTCCCAACCCATCCTGTGCGGCTCCATCCCCGGCCTGGTGCCCAAGCAGCTGCGCTTCTGTCGCAACTACATAGAGATCATGCCCAGCGTCGCGGAGGGGGTCAAGCTGGGGATCCAGGAGTGCCAGCACCAGTTCAGGGGCCGACGGTGGAACTGCACCACCATCAAGGACAACTTGGCCATTTTCGGCCCTGTGCTCGATAAAGGTATGCTTGACTCTTTGCTGCTGTATTTAATGACGATGTACATATGTATGCAATGCTTAATAATAATAATCTGTGCCAAAACTACTTCTGTATAAAAGCTCTGGCTGAGGCTATTGCGAGCTGCTACAAAACGAACACCCTGAGGCTCAGCACTGCCTGTTCTCTGAGCTTCTGCTGACAAACGCCTAACCAGGGCAATTACAATAATATACACCTTTCCTGCTCTGCAGTGAGAAATGGGCGCAGGTACAAGCTCCGACACATTATTCAACTTCCATCCATCTTTACCTCCAGTATCGCATTCGTCTTCGGAGTTTTTTTCCCCCCGAACCGTGTTTACACTCTCGTACATGAAAGAGGGTCAACGCGGTGAGAATCCATCAACAAAACCTGACAAGCACAGCTGATATACTGGAGACATCCATCAGGCGCTTCACAAACAGAATACTAATTGTACGATATGGCCACACTGACTGTGTCCTTGTAGAGAATCCCACTAAACCTGACAGTCGGGGAGGGGGGTACAATAGACACAGGTGTCCCGCTTAAGGCCTTGCAGTCCCTAATTCTAAAAGGTAGAAGTTTATGTGTCGTGAGCGAGGCTGCTGATTGGAAATGAATTACCCTGTGTGTCAGAGGGGAAGGAATCTGGGCAGAACTGGGCAGTGTGAGCAGTCCAAGCTCCTCAGTCAAATAAAAGGGAGAGGGGAGGCCAAATGAGATTACAGGCAATAGAAAAGGGCCGGGGGGCTCCGCTCAACCCCTACTGTGCATGAAGACCAGTGCGCGCCTCACACAGTCCAGCTCCCACGGACGCCCCATTCACACGCCCTTTTGACTCTGTCATGAAAACAGGCTGAAAGGGGATCTCTCCCAACCCTAGCCCGGGTGTGCGCTTTGGGATGGGGAAGCGAAGGAAGGAAGGAAGGAAGGAAGCAGGGAAGGAAGGAAGAGCAGCTCACTTTGGGAGTGATGAATGGAAAAGTTGGGAGTTAGGAAAGGGAGAGCTACCAACCACCAGCCCGAGCCACCTTAAGCGGCGCGTTGGCCACGGCAGTGCTGTTGGTGGATGCCGGGAGGAAGTGGGGGGTTGAGGTGCCGTGGTGGTGTATGGGATTTCAGCTCAGGGTGTTGGCGGAGGGGTGGCTGAAGAGAGGGGGGGGGGGGGGGGGGGGGGTGAGGGAGTTTAGGGAATGCCAGCTCCGGGCAGAGTGGGGCTGTGGGGGCGCGAGTCGCTGGGCCCTTTGTGTGGATAATACAGTGTGACACAAGGGAAACAAAGGCGGATTGATGGGCCCAGCAGGTAGCAGAAGCAGCGCTAGCCATGGCTAACAGCCAGAGCTCCAGGGGCCCAGGGCTCACAGGCCCCCGTTGTGGAGGGCCCAGCTAGGCCTGCCAGGGCGAGCAGGGATGCCCGACCTGAGGACGGAGTGTCGTCCAATCATGCACTCGGGATTTAGAGCAAAACTGTATCCTTTTACTGAGAATGAACGGTGGAAATACAGCTTTTATAGACACACAGTTTCATCGTTTAGATCAGATGCATCTAACATATCATACTGTGAACATATGGGTTCAGTTTTTAATGCTATTTTTCAAATATTACTGAAAATAGTTGTGATTTACAGTATTTCAGCATCTGCATTACACTTTCACAACAAAAAAGGCACATCAGTTGATCCATCTGACATTTCACCTTTGATATTATTAGCATGCATAAAATGTCAGAAAAACAGACAAACGGCACAAATATTGATCCTATTGGCAACATATTAGCCCTACAGGCTAGTATAAACAGGATTCGTTTTGTTTTGCAACTTTGCTTGCGGACACTTTCAGGGTGGGGAAATATGACCCGCCTCCAGACAAACATCAGTAAACTGTGTTTGTGGCTTGTAAACTTGATTCTGATCGAGTCTTGAAAGCCTCGTTGGCAGCAGAAAAGCTTGAAGAATGTCTGGCTTTAGTAGCCACTGTGGTCTGCAAAATGTGGGTCTAATTGTCTGGTCGTGATCGTACATATTTCAAAACTCAGAGCACGCAGTTGTGGATCTCAGAACCCCCCCCCCCCTCCCCCCTCCCTCTGTGTGTCTGTATTGCATGTCTGTTACACAGCTAGCGGAGTGTAATGGCTGAGCCACGTTAAGTGTGCTGTGATTGTGAAACAATGGTGTCCGGTTACGTAATAAGCTGTTGCCTTCAAAAGGAGGTGTAACTCCATCCTTTGGTGTGAAAAAAAGAAACAGGCCGACACACTGCTAGGTTTCACCAGAAGGCCCTGGGCTATGAACAGGGACGGGTGGGAGGTGTGTGTGTGTGTGTGGGGGGGTGACAACATTCCTGAAACACTATCCAGATGCAAAGCAGCACACCTCAGGGATGACAGGAGGTCACCGAGATCCCACTGAGCGTTAGGCCCTCCTGACAACAACCACAATGGGCTGATGTCACTGCAGGGACTCTGCTTTTTAGGCTCCTTCATGTAGTGTGCGCTTCCTCATCGCTGACGAAGATCATGTGGTAAATACTGGGAGGCATGTTTACATATTGCAAAATAATAAAAGGGTTAAAAGTTTCTTTCCCAAAGGGTTGTTGTGTTTCACTCAAGTTTTATTGCCTGGAGGTATCCCTTTCAATATGTCTGTCTGGATGTTGGCAGCAGTAAAGATTGTCCATGTTAAGCACAAGATTGACTCACACTCTCCCTTTTTCTCTCTCTCTCTCCGTCTGTCTGTCTGTCTTCATCCGTCTCTCTCAGCGACCAGAGAGTCGGCGTTCGTCCACGCCATCGCTTCAGCGGGCGTGGCGTTCGCAGTGACGCGCTCCTGCGCCGAGGGCACGTCCACCATGTGCGGCTGCGATTCCCACCACAAGGGCCCCCCCGGGGAGGGCTGGAAGTGGGGCGGCTGCAGCGAGGACGCAGAGTTCGGGGTGCTGGTGTCCAGGGAGTTTGCCGACGCCAGGGAGAATCGTCCGGACGCCCGCTCGGCGATGAACCGACACAACAACGAGGCGGGACGCTCGGTAAACACATTTAGAGACACCTGAGGAGAATGTGCACAGATATACTATCCATATTAATCACCATCTAAATACTTGTTTCAAATCCATGTGCCATCATGAAGAAGTCTCCGATCTTCTGGGAAGGCTCTCCACAGGATTCTTCTGGAAGGCATTTCTGCAGGGATTTGCATCAGTGAGCTCCAACACTGATGTCATGTGATCGGGTCTGGCTCTAGGGCCTCAACCAAAGAAATTCTTTGTGTATGATTTTATTGACAATTGATTTAATCAGCAGATCTGGAAAAATGTGTTTCTCCACAAAGAATCACACACAAGCACCAGTGTAAATCTTGTGTTTACCAGAGAGAAGTTTCTTGGAAAGATGTCATTCAGCCTGAAAAAAAAGCAGAAACTAGTCGACTAAAGTAATGTTAATCGACTAAAGAGCGACAGTTTACTCAGCTAACCGACTAAGAGGGGGCGGCCCTATCCGTCTTTTAGTTGGTGTCCCAGTTCATCCCAAAAGTGTTGGACGGGGTTCAGATCAGAGCTCTGAGCACGCTGGTCAAGCTCTTACACATCAAAGCAACGAGCATATCATTGTATGCTGCAGCATTAAAACGTGCTGAATACAAAATTCAGAGCATATCTATGATTGAAGGATTACCTCCACACGGCTCTCAATATGGCGATGGCTATGAACATGAGTGCAAACAATGGCACTGTTCCTAAAGCTTCTGTGACAACGATGTGGGTCGGGACGGCCTTAAGCTGAAGCTACACATATCCTCTTTGCGGACATCCGTGTACCGGTAATTTGTTGTGGGCCTGCAAACCTGTTCGGACTTATCAAGTGATAGCGTAGCGATGTGTGAAACGCGTCTTCCATGCAGACAGTATGAAGAGAACTACTTGTCCGTCGTGCCTGCAGCTGTCCGTGTACACGTCCGTTTGGGAGTGTAGCCGAGGCTTCATCGGCGATTACCGCCGTGTGAGCGCAGTGCAGAGTGGCGGCGATTAGCTGGCCAGTGTGGCTACTTAAACAAAGCACGGAGAAGCTCTGATTACAACACACACAAGGGGAGAGTGACTTCATTCTCAGCTCAGGTAGACATTACTCCACTATATCTTTACATAGGTCATAGTTCTGAATATCACACTTGGCACCTTTAACATTTCCCTTCACTTCAACTGAGGGGCCTCGCACAAAAACACAGCAGTGGACAGAAGAGTCTGCATACTTTTGGCACAGATAGTATTGATATTGATTCCCACAAGACTAAACTGATCAGCAGTGGTTTAACGGTTAGAAGATGGACTGTGGGACGGACTCTGCAAGACAGAAGCAGGTTCCATTGTTGAAGTACTGACATCTAACTGTTCAAAAAGTGCTCAAGTCACCGTAACACGAGACCTTCATTAGACATTCCTCTGCACACATGGTACTATTGTACTATGGATTGTAGCTAAATGGGTAAACGGAAGCGTCGGACAGCGACCTGTCATGCAAAAAGGAGGAGGACTCATCCAGGAAACATTAGTCTGGGATTACTGAGTGTTCATGTGACGGTGGGAAGGATTCGGTATTTGACTTGCCCGCCTTAAAAATGAGCACTTGACTTGGAATGACTGGTTAATTACTCATCTAAGCAACACACCTCGCCTTTCATGCCTTTTGCATCCCAATGAAAAAATTCCCTCACAGTCAAATAACCCGAGTGAGTTGAAGGGGAGGGGGGGGGGGGGGGAATCAGCTCAGACTTAAAACATCACTGGCTGCTGTCACCGCTCGGAGAAGAAATCGTCTCCCCGGCGGCTCGCTGAAGGGCAAATGGAGGGACCACACGGCAACAAGACGGCCCCTTTGATGTGAGCGCACAGGAGCAGCCGGGGAGACCACAGGAGCTAAGTGAGCAGCGGCACTGTCAGGAGTCTCCTCTCCTCTCCACCTGGCCCTCTCACGCTCCCATTATTTAGCCCCCGGGGCCCTCTGAGACTTGATGTTGGCATGACAAGCTCACAAAGTGATGTCACTAGACCCCCCCCCCCCCCCCCCCCCCCCCCTCTCTCACTATCCCCTTCCTCAGCCAGAGGTGCCACAGCCACCTGCCTTCCGCCCCAGCTGGGGGAATTCTGCAGCTAAATATAGCCGTTGAATTAAAAGCACAACAAAATCAAAACACAAAAGGTGAGATAAGCCCTGCGGCGGCACACTCACGATGTGAGCCAGTGACTTCAGAGGGAATCGGCAGCGGCGCAGAGCCTCTGTACTTCACAGCTGCATGACACTTAAATAAATTGCAGCCAGTGGCGTATTGTTTTTCTTGGCCCCGCTCTGCGAGTCTTCAGCGGTTTTGTTCAGTCTGCATTACTTAATTTCCTGTAAATTTCTGACCATTAAAATTCCGACAGATCTTGCTCGGTGGTGACTGACTTCACTGCCACACGAGCACCGAGTCACTTATCAAATTAACTGAGCACATTTAACTTAATTACGCTTTTTAAAAAGGAATATTACACCCAAAATCTACCTTTTTTAAAGTGTCAAATTCCCTCCGCTCGTAGGCCTTGAAAGGTGGCCCTGAAGAGCTTGAATTAAAGCCCTGAAGTGGATTCCAGTGGCAAACAAATGTCAAAACGTCTGGAGAAACTTCTCACCACCTCGCAGCTCCAAGTATTTAGGGATTTCTTGGCTACGGGAAAGTAGTTTGAGGGCACACTGAACATATGGATCCACTGTGGAGAAGAGGTCTGTGCATTTAAGAAGTTTCTATATCTATTTATTATCTATCCGTCTACGAGGAAACGTTTTCCCTGCTGTGAATCTAAGCTTTAAAGCCCAGGGCCGGAGACTTCAGACTCTGAAGATATATTTATAGCAGGGTGTTGCTTTAAGGGATCAGGAAAAAGGGGTTATGAAAGCTTACATGTTGGATCCTTGCCAGGCTTTACGAAGTTGGACATGTTTTTTTTTTTAAACAGGAATGAAAGCAGGTCCAGTTTAGAACATATCTATATCTATATATCCATCTATAGACCCTTTTACAGTCGACGTCATCAGAAATATGCGTGCGCATGTTGGCAACGGAAGTGCCGCTTTGTTTGCTCCAGCCATCCAGACGAGTTGAATTAAAACTGTTACCAGCGTTAAAATGTCTGCTTGTCAGAATCAATATTCCAACAAGTTGAACAGAACTTCCCAACAGACTCAAGACCGTTTCAGAGCAACAGGTGTTTCAGTTTAACCAGCGACCGTGTTAACTGGTGACTTTCAGCCGAAAGCCTGGTTGACTGAAGGCTGTTACGAGGACACCTACATGTTCTGTTGGTGTTTTCAACAACTGCCGTCACTACGAGCAACTACAGACGCACGATGTACGATTTGATTGACTAAGTGATTAGTTGATTTAATATCTAGCTATCAAACGATCCCTTCTGAGAGTGATTCCCTAAAACACACTCTACGCACAATCATCTGCAGAACAAGTCATACTGCATACGAAGACATCCAAAAGAAGGCAAATGTTGCTTCTACAACTACAACTGGACTATTTGTACCAAATAAAGACTCAATGAAGTCAAACCTGAGTCTGTATCATGAACACATAACAGAGTTGGATCATCTAGTGACTTGTAATTTCTCACTAGTGTGACGTTACATGAGAGGTTTTTCCACCAAATACACAGGTTGCAGGTTGTTTAGGTTGCATTGGCCAACCCAAACACAAAGTTGATGGACAATGTTTTCCTCATGTCGGCCATATTATCTGCCCAGAGAATTGTTTGTTTTTTACATTCCTTATGACGCAAAACATGTTTGTCGTGTTTGTTGTTTTACAAGTGGGCTACAACTGAATGTGGTTGTGCATCCCTGTGTTGCATCATTATCTTGAACCCTTGGTGGTCAATGCTCTTACACAGCTTGACAACTTATTGCACTCCAATTAACTTCCGTTGCCAAACACTTATGAACGCCATCCTACTGTAAAAGGGTCTATTGGCTTTAAACATCCCTACAAAGTGACCATAACAGTGTCTTCTGTGTTTCCCCAGACCATCCTCGACCACATGCACCTGCGCTGTAAGTGCCACGGCCTGTCGGGGAGCTGCGAGGTGAAGACGTGCTGGTGGGCGCAGCCGGACTTCCGCATGCTGGGCGACTACCTGAAGGACAAGTACGACAGCGCCTCCGAGATGGTGGTGGAGAAGCACCGCGAGTCCCGCGGCTGGGTGGAGACACTGCGCGTCAAGTACAACTTCTTCAAGCACCCCACCGAGCGCGACCTGGTCTACTACGAGGGCTCGCCCAACTTCTGCGAGCCCAACCCGGAGACCGGCTCCTTCGGGACGCGCGACCGGGCCTGCAACGTGTCGTCGCACGGCATCGAGGGCTGCGACCTGCTGTGCTGCGGCCGCGGCCACAACACCCGGACTGAGAAGCGCAAGGAGAAGTGCCACTGCATCTTCCACTGGTGCTGCTACGTCAGCTGTCAGGAGTGCGTGCGCGTCTACGACGTCCACACGTGCAAGTGAGAGAGAGAGAGAGAGAGAGCGCGAGAGAGAGAGAGAGAGAGAGAGAGAGAGAGAGAGAGGCCCTGTGCTTTCGGACTGCTGGACTACAAGTGCTGCCCTTCAACCCCCCACCTCCTGCACGACTTCCCTGCTTCCAAACACTAAAACATTCATTGGCACACTCACTCACTCACTCACTCACTCACTCACTCACTCACTCAGGCCCTAATGGCACATCAGCAATGGATACTTTCTTCTTATTTTTGTGTAAAAACCCTAGAATCTGTCTTCCAAACCACTTCATTTCCATATCTGACACCCCTGTGATGACCTGACTGAGCTCTAGGCCGCTCTCATGGGAAGAAGCTTGAGTTGTGCCCCCCCCCTTGCAGCATTGGACCCCCCTTCCTTATTTATTTCCCCCCTCCATGCCAGCACAATGTTTGTGTTGCATGTACAGTAACACTTTTATACCTGTTGAGATTAATGCAGTAAAAAAAGAAAAAAAAAAGAACTTTCAGACTCTTTGCTTTTGAATTTAAAAAACAAAAAAAGCATCTTCTAACTAACACCTCACTTCTCCGGCCCGTCTTGGCTGGTTTACCTTCTTTCTTTTTTTTAAACTAAACCAACCTCTACCAGTGACGCGAACACGTCGGCAGCCCCGGGAAACCATCACTTTGTAACTACTGAACTGAGCTGTTCTGTTGTAAACTACTGCGCTGATGAAATCCTCATGTGCTGCTGCTCCCCTCGACCGCACCAGTCAACTGGAGAAGATATATATGCTACAGTCTTGATTTTTATAGCCCTGCATTTCTGAAATATTACCATTGGGCTGGGACTGGAGGTATGCGGCATGTGTGTGAACAAGCATGCTCATTCCACCAACAACCATACACACGTGTGTGTGTGTGTGTGTGTGTGTGTGTGTGTGTGTGTGTGTGTGTGTGTGTGTGTGTGTGTGTGCACTATTCAGCCACTCCAGGTGGTTAAAATTTGAAGCATTGCTTATGCGTTGCAAAGCTTGCACTTCTTATGAATGACGACTTTGTTCCCGCATTCGATCGACCCGCTCACGACTTCCACACGCGTGATGCAACGAGCTCGATCCGAGGAGTGATGCCGTCTGAATTGTATGAGAGGGAGATCATCTGTGGCTGTCTTTATGCATCACAAAGGGAGTCAAGCTTCAGCATGCTTAATGTTAATTCTGGTCTTATGAGCAAAGTGATTATAGGGAGATCCTTTTTTTTTGTTATCCAACACTTCATGCACTCATCAGGTCCATCATAGAGGCTTTAGTCTGAGGCAGATCTTTTATCACCGTAGAAAAGGAAAAAGGAAAAAGGGGGACATGTGGAGACCAGAGTAGCTTCTGATTGGCTTTCACAACCCTTCCTTCCTTCTCTCTGCATTTTCCTCTCAGTTGGACAGTTGTGGTTTTTGAGAAGTCTGATTTATGAACTTGTACTCAGAAAAAACTCATGTTTTAGGGATATTGGAAGAACACTACTGTAATTTGATGTCTGCCCAGTCAAAAAAGGAAGTTATTTTTTTGGGTTGGACAGAAAAGACTTCCAATTCATGTAGATTCTGAGAACATTAAGCAGAAGAAAGCTGGGAAACTTCATCAGGAGCTGGAGGATTTATGTGTGCAAGATGTGCGTGTGTGTGTGTCTGTTGGCGATGGTGGAACAAACCGTGAGAGGTTTCCACACGACATGTTCCGACAGTCCCACCTGCTTCCTATTAATTGCATTGAACAAACAGAAAGCACCAGTAGTGTGTAGGCTGTCCTCTCTCTGTGTGACGTAGCTTAGCATTCGTGTCCTCCTCCCACCTGGGACTACCTCCCCGTGTTCAGTCCCCCTCCACTTCTCCCGCTATATCCAAAGTTTTGTACAAATGTTTTAAAGTGAATAATTCCCTTTTTATTTTATAATCGTAAATGTTATGTTTTTATAAATATTATTTATTATACGATGTATATATCTGTATGACTGAACTAAGATTATATATTTGAAGAACAAAACTGTCTCGTGCTTTTTGCTTTGTAGCCAGAGGTTCACACTTCTCCACCGAACGGATGTTCAAGACTGTGAGAGAAAGTTCTACATGCTTAATAAATAGTACGGTTACATATCTCATCTTTAGATACCTTACTCTCTTCTACAGTTACATGCATTTTAAAATGAGGCATTTAAAAAACTAATTCAATCAAAATAACCAACAGCAACATATCTTCTTCCTCTGTTGTCCAAAACCTATTAAAACTATTATTTTATTACCATGAACACCCACGATTCATCTTCAGTCACACATATTGTTGTCCTGCAGCTCGAAATACTCACTACAGCGCCAAATGTGGATTAATCCGCCGCTGAAAATAGTCCCCAAACAATTCACTATTTCCTCCTGTTTGAGTAACGTTTGTTAAAAAGTATGGTGAGAAGATGTTGAAGGACGAAATTAAACTTTTTACTTATATTGTAAGACAGACAAACGCATTGTTGGTTTTGGTCTTTTTGTGGCATTTGTTAACAATAAGAAAAATATAGAATAGTCATAAATATGGATTCTTATTAAAGAATTGGCTGTTAATTTGCACTGTACAGAAGTTACATTTTAGAGGATATACTATCCAGATGAGGTGACACAATCACATCTCAATCATCAAAAACATACAAGAAATGTAGAATTATGGCACACAAAATACAAATGAAAGAAATGGTCGCAACATAATCTCCATTTGCAGCATGCTCCTGTTATTAACACCCGAAATAAATATGTTCTGCAACTTTGGGTCCACAATCCTGAAGGACTAGATCAAGAAATCTGCACCCGAGGGAGACGTCCCACCGGCGCCCACACAGACGTTCTGCAGGAGCTACTCGGTTAAACAGCCGACTGTGTTTTCCTGTTGAGCGGTGCGACTCTCACACAACATGCTGCAGATGCTGTGGAGGTTAACCGCGAATGTCTGAGTAGCTTCATCTCATCACGAGACGTCAAGTGTGTCATGATTACGAGATAATTACACTCGATCATAATTATAAAGACACGTCCTTATGAGTTCAACATGCCAGGAACACTTGGTAATTAAAATAGAGAGAGGTTTTGGAACAAACTCCTTGATATTAGTCTGAGGATCTTTTACCGGACTCCTGTACTTTATCACAGAAACACATCTTTAAAGCAGCACGAGCCCCCGTGGTGTGAGGTGACTCACTTTATAACATTTGCTGGTCATTCACTCCCTCATTCATATCACATAATGCAGAGTTTCTTCTTAGTAGTAGCAATATAGTTAATTTATTCATAAAATAAAAAGACACGAGCAAGTACATTAAGAACAAAGTGAGATCTTTAAGAGATGGAGCCGTCTTTGGAATGATCGGATTACATAAAACAAATGTGTCCTTTATAAACAAACAGTGTTGTGATTAGTGTTTGTGCATGCACATCTACGGCCATACAAAGGTTTCTAAATCTTTTGCCCGGACTCTTTTTATGTATATATAATAACCCAAAGACATTCTTGGGGCATCACATGGAGATGACAGCACTAGTCTTCAGCAAAACGCAATATACACAGATACCACAAACACTGCTCGTGTGTGTGTGTGTGTTATGTTACATGTTCACAAAGTGCTGAAGAGGAGGAGGTTCGCCTGGTTGGTTGCTGCTGCAGTGCAGAGAGAAGCGCACCGAGCTTCGGGGACGGGAGGGAAAGGACGCAAAGAGAGAGAGAGAAAGATGGGAACTCATCTCTCGCTCGCTTCCTCCTGCCAGCCTCTCTCGGGCTTCCGTTCCTCCGCAGCTGAGTGATCAGAGACAAACAAAAGTGAGAGGAGACAGGCGTGCGAGGGAGACGTGCCGCCACAGGAGAGCACCTGTGTAGTCGACCTATTTCTAGGCACGCCGCGCGCTAACTATACGGCGCGTCTCTGGAGGCGGAGATGAGAAGAGGCAAAGCTCCGGCTGCAAGTTGAAAAGTTGCTCAGAGTTTTTCATGTTGTTCGTCGTCACCCTGGGCAGCCCGTCCTCGTGGGACGCGTCTCACAGAGCAGGATTAGCCAGATAACTTTAAAACAAAGAGGAATGTCTTCTGGAACTTTGCCATCATCAACATGCGGATGTAGGACAATAGTTTTACGGTTATCTGGAGAATTTTCTAATCCCGTTTTGTGAAATTCCCCCCACGACGCTGCCGCAGAGTCTGCGTGTTCTTATAGTTTTATGTGATTATAGTGCCCGCAATAAAAAGTCACTGTGGACATCCATACAGTTAGACAGGCATACCCTCAGAATGTCTCTACTACGGACTATAGATAGCCAGAGATAAAGAATAATAATCAATGGTTCCACATTTTGGGAAATGTTTACTTTCTCGCCAAGAGAGAGCAGCTAGTTAGCTTAGCATAAAGACTGGAAACAGTGAGGAGGTTATTTATGACAAAACTCCAGGAATAACCACCCACAAATACACACCTTGTTGGTTTGAAGGCGTCTACACACACCTTTTAGCAAAAATACATGAAGTTACTCGGTGTATATGTCTTTTATTGTGAAAGGAACAGAGGGAGTGGATCTGGTCTGCACTGCCTTTGTCCAGGTTGAAGTGAATAATATAGTTAGCCGTGTTGTTGTACAGTATAGTGTACATTGTGAATATGCCGATTCCGCACAACGTGATTGGTTGATGACTTTATTCGTGATGCAAAAGTTCAGAAAAATCAACCTCACTCCAAAGATATTTACGTTACGTTACACTTTTTCGCTGAGTAATATTCACCTTCTGTGTGGAAGTACTCAACAAAAACAACAGTTTGAAAAATATATATCTCGACGTGCAAATGAATCGCACTAAAGTGTCCAAAGACCTTTGAGATGAGCTGTTGGTGTGCTAAGCTAAGCTAACTTGTGGCTAGCTCTAACTTAACGTATCCACCAAACAGACGTGAACGTGGTTTTCATCTTCTCATCAAATAAGCGTATCTCCCAAAACGTCAAACTATTCTTCTAAAACAATTTGGTGAATGAAATTTGTGACTTTTATGATAAAAAAAAAAAATACAACTAATTTGAAGCAGAAATTGCAAAACAACAACATCAAATAGTGGAATCTGAATTACAAAATGATATATTGAGTTTTCCAGCACTTGTATGTTTCATTTTTTTTTTACATGCATAAACATTTTACAGATTTCTGCGTTAGCTCCCTTGAACCCCGGACAGGAAGTGGTGAGTAGTGAATGCGACCGTGTAGCCTGATGCAGGCCCTGCAGTCTTACCGTTGAGGGATGCTCTTTCTTTACTATTTGGCTCCACTGAGTCTAGATGAACTTATCAGAACCCAGTCTGCAGAGGAAAGAAAGACAACGTGTCTATTATTAATCACACTTGATACAATGATCAGAATGTAAACTGTTAGTGCTTCTAACTAGTTTCCTTTCTCCTTTCTCTGCTACATTTGTAAGTGAGGACTGGTGAAAGAGACAGATGTGCTGGGAGTGTTCAGTGTCACTGACGAGTCGGGTTAGGAACAGGACAAGAATACTTACGCTCCCTCATCCTGCAGGAGACTCAGGAACTTGCTAACTCTGTAGCCAGGATCCATCTGGAAGAGAGACAGAATACTTCTTAGTGTATATAATGTCATTAAAGTACATTTACTAACAGGTCTTCTTTTCCTTCTGCACAAGCATCTTGGTCCATTTGAAAATTCAGAAGCAAGGTGTTGAAACATGAAAGCAGTTTGTAGTGGCGGGTCCTGGAGTTCACGCTTCAGTTCACACACAGGGATTGTAGAGGGGGGGGGCAGTTAAATGAATGGCAACCTATGCAATAACTTACAGTGTGTCTGGAATTGCCTGTAGCTACTAGAGTGAAGACATGAGAGCAGTCAGAAACATCGGAATGAGAGGAAAAGAGAAGACCGAGTATGAATGTGTGTCGCTGTGTGGCTGTTTGCAGCATGTCTCAGCAAACACGGACTCATACTTCTTCAGGCTCAGTGTGTGTGTGTGTGTGTGTGGGAGGGGGGGGGCAGGGCTGCATTTGTGCATACCACAGCAATTACACAGCATCCAGCCTCAACACACAGGCGGTACACATCATCAACATACCACAGACACACAGTCAGGGGGAGAAATTAACGCCAGTTAACTGTCAGATTTAGGTCAGTTTCTGCTGCTGTGAGTCAGCCACCTGCTTTGGGTGAACACACTTTATTTGGAGGCCGCTGAAGATGGCAAGAAGCTCAGAAAGCTATAGTGACTGGTGGTAGCACTGCTCCACGGCTTGCTAATGTGTTAGCCATTAGCCAACCGGCATTAGGTGTTTAACTAGCTAGCCCTGCAGGTCTTCACCAATCGTCTAGCGCCGTTTATTTTATGAGGGCTCCACTTTCTAGTGACGAGAAGACTGACCGACATGTAGAACTGCCCCTTTAAATCCAAACCTGACTATGGCCTAAATTTACAATTATAATATGCGTTAGATCAACACATACAGCATCTTTGTATAAAACCAAAACCACGAACTTAACACGTGAGAGCTGGCCCTGTGCCGAGTTTAAGGGTTCAGTATGCATGCAATAGAGCTGCCACCTCCGGAGCGACGTGTTCCTACACTGACACAGAACTGAGGTTAAATCTGAACCGAAGGGAGCTTCCTTTTAAGCAAAAATAAATAATTTATTTACTTGAAATTCTGTAACAAATATCTAAAATCCACTCGTCCTTATGGTCCAATTCAAATCACTGTGGCTGTGTTGCACCAACAAGGATTAATTTAATCCAAGATTAGTTCTAATCAAAGTTTAGATAAACTACAGCAAAAATTAGTCAATTTAAAATTATGCAGAGTTTGCTGCAAAATTAAAAAACAATTTCAGTAAAGGACGCTCTCATTTCCCCTCATTTGGAAAACAAAAAAACAAATCTTCCTATTCAGCTCCACAACACTTCCCTTGATGCCGAATCTAGTGAGAAATTCAGCATCAGCATCGTAAAACTCAACTGGTGTCAAGTGTCAGTTTAAAGTTAATACTGGATCCCATTTCAAATTAGAGTTTAAGGTTTTGGTGCAACAGAATTCCATTTAATCTAGGTTTAGAGGTTTAAATTTGATCATTCCTAATTTTAAGCTAGTTTAAGTTCGGTGCAACATGGAACAAAGTTAAATTATGACTTACACAGGTTTAAAAGTTAAATGTTGGTGTAAACCCGCCTCAGCTTCCCAGGAACACTGCGTCTCAGGGTCTTGATGTACGACTGCTCGCGACTTCTTACAGAACTAATCACATTGATTTTTACCCTGGTGCTTTGACAGGGTCGGGGCCCCTTCAAGAGTAAATCATCTGGGTTCACGGCAAAACAGAAATAACTACACAAATGTCAACAGGGACTTAAAAAAAATGTAAAAAACTCAAAGTCCAAACCACAAAACCCCTAAAGACACTGTAAAAAAGGTGAGTAGACTTTTCACCTCCTCGACTCATCTCCATACGTACGACTGACGTGTTGAAAGGAAGCCAACAATCTGCTGTGAGTTGATGGTCTGTGTTTCCACAGTTGGGCGGGTTTAATGTGCAGGTTTTTTTGTTAACCTGCCGTATGTGTTGGATGACTGATCTTTATTGATTTTGCTCTAAATTGTAGGTACACCAAAACCACGAGGTGTGCGTGATTGTTCTCATGAGTCGCTTCCCTCTGATTCAGAACATGTGAACGTAACTTTGGAAAAGGTTTCTCCAACTCTGAACGTATTGAATCCAAACTGTTTGGAGAGTAGTTTGTGAACTAGAGATGTTCTGGATCCTCCTGCTCAACAAATCAGGAAAGACACACAGTTTATTTTCATTCCAGCTAATAGAAGACAGTTTTTTGTGACGGAGACAGTTGTTGACTGGTGAGAATGCCGGCCAGATGTGTCGAGGAAGAGGAGGGACGGGCGGCTCGAGGTCAGACCGCACTATTACAAAAACAACTATTTGTGTTTCAGAATAAAAGAAATTGAAAATGTCTTTCAATGTCTTCTTTTAAATATAAAGCAAAGATTATAGGGTACCAAAACGCTCATTCCACGGAGAAATGCACACAACCCATGTTCAGAAACTGTGCCTTTAAAACGACTTCTGTGAGGTTGTGATGTCATAAACGTGACGTTGAACTCACTAGTCGACACACACGGACAGTGAGTCGGCGGCAGTAGTGATGCTGTGAAGACGGCAGCAGCACAGATGCGAAAAACACTGACCAATCAGAGCAGATTGGGCTTTTTCTTAAAGAGACAGGCGCTAAAATAGAGCGTTTCAGACAGAGGGTGAAAACAGGAATGTTCAGACAGACGGTACGAGAAAAATAAAGTGTTTTTTGAACATTAAAGCATGTAAACATGCATACAAGTAGAAATCCAACATAAAAGTATGAACCTAAAAATTTGCTTGATACGTCCCCTTTAAAACCACATAAGGTTAACATCACAGTGGCATAAGAAGAAAAGTGAGGGTATCACCAAATGTATCAGGAACAAACTTTAGGAAACCCTAAATATCTGTTTAAATGTTTCCAATAGTTGTTGAGACGTTTCAGTCTGGGCCAAAGTGGTTGACAGACAGATTGACATCACTACAAACGCGAATGCAACCAAAAGTATCTCTTCCTCACCTGCACGGCCATCTCAATCAGCATGAGCAACTTCTTTATGCCGATCCACAGGTTCTGGCCCTTCACAGCTTTAGCTATGTGCGCCCGCTCCACTTCCTGAAAACTGCCGAGCAGCTGCAGGGACGAGACGAAGAAAGGAGAGAGTTCATCATTCTAACTGGGAAATGTGTTTAGGAACAGGACAACAAATATCAGCCAACAATGTCGCCTCGCCTGCGTGTGTCCACATAGAAGTAATGCACATTAAAGCATATTTTACACCTCGGCTGACAGAGTAAACGTCAACTGTCTGTGTGTGTGTGTGTGTGTGTGTGTGTGTGTGTGTCTCTGGTACCTCCAGGGCCTCGACCAGCTGCTCTCCTCTTGAGATGTTGGGGATGTGGATGGTGGTGCTGAAAACATCCAACATCTCCATTTCCTTGAGGACGTCTCTACGACTTGTGGTGCCGATGATCAGCAGCTTACGACCCTGAAAGAGAAGCAGACGAGACCTCAGACTTGATTTTTTATTCAACCATTCATTTGTTCATATTCTTTAGCCGCTTTCCTCTTACCAGCATTTGGATTGTGGACATTAGTGCAAGCAGAGGACTTCAACAACAACAACAACAACAACAACAACAACAACAACAACAACAACAACGTTTGGCGATAGTGTCGTTTGTTTTTCCTTTACTCAAAAATGCTGACAATCCAAATGTAGTGCATATACATTTGTACATATATATAGTGATGTATATTGTTCTCGAGATATGAAACGACCTATATCGTGACAGAAGATTTTGGCTGCATCACGTCGCCAAAGCTCTTATCGGCCGGTGTCTCACGGTGAGATCTAGGAAACGGCGTTTCACCACATTTCTCTCACGATGGTGCGACTCCAGGTTTCGACAGTGTACGGGGACTTTAAGTCACAACAAGAGCACAGGCAACAGAAAATAACAGGACAAACGGAACAGAGCACGGCACAACAGAAGACAACAGCGGAGGAGAAAGAAGAGAAGCGAAAGAAATGTAGCTCCGCTAAGCCGACAAGTTGGAGAAGGACCAGGAGAAGAAGACGAAGGAGGAGAGGCAGAGGAGTGGCGAGCAGACAGGGGGATTATGGCTGCCGGCTGCCCCCCCATGGCGTGGGGGGTTGCGATGCTGCATGCAGATGAGGTGCCACACAGGCGGCGGCGCTGCCAGGTCCTGGCTCTCTCACAGAGCCCTTTCTCCTCCGTGTCCCCCTGGCCTCCCCCGGCCCCAGGCACCCCGCTGGGCCCAGCGCTTTACAACCCCAGAGGAGCACTGCAGCCAGGCATTCAGCGCCAGGCCCCGCGCCACTTCTCATGCACATGCAGCAATATAGTGGGCTATGCTCTCATTCACAAACCCGTCAACAACAGACACACACTACAACCAAAGGAACTATGAGAAATGGGTCCCTACCACCACCATTCACTGCGAGCACAACGGGGCCAGGACCAAAACACTCGTTAATAACCATACACTCTCTCACACACACACACACACACACACACACACACACTCACACATGCCGGCCGCAGCCAGAGACCTCCAACAATTCCTCACAAGACTTGTGCGCTGGCATCCATAAGATCTGCTGCCCTCTTTCTGCCACCTAAGGACTAGCAGCCGCACAGTGAGCACGCTACAAGTAAATACCACGACAAAGCGTTCGGTACCTTTGGAGGAGGTTTCTTCAGCAGCACCAGCAGAGCTTGTAACACCAGGTTGGAGAAACGAGGGCCAATGGGGACGTAGTCTGAGGAGAGGGATTGTTTTCTATTAGCAAATTCAATTTAATGCACATCCTAATAAAGAAAATGTATCTGAAAAATGTCACTCTACTCATCAGCTGCCGTATTACAGTGACGGTCAATCTTACCTAACAAACGTTCGATGTCATCCACAACCACACAGCTCAGCTGGGACTTGTAGGCATCTTCAAATATCTATCACAGGGAATAGAAGTACAAAAACGGGTTCAGATCAGCAGAAATAGGCACACAGCTTTGTGCATGACCTGAAAACACCAAAAAGAAGGACTTCTTTTGTGGTGTTAGTAAACGGCTGTTGTTTTGGACTTCAAAATGGTGTTTGTAAATGTTTTCAATATAAAAAAAAAGAGTCTGTTTGAGTATTTTAAGTAATATTCACATTTAAATAAATGTTCTGTTAAGTCAAATGAGGTAACAGAAGCAGCGATCTCAGGGAAGTGAGACCCAAAAACACACCTGCAATTACCGTTCAGGTGCCGCTAAAGAGACCGAAACAGAGACCTTCGAGATTGTAACTTTAAAAAGTTCCAGTGTGTAGGATTTACATTCCCATCAGCCTCAGCTGTACTTAAAGGAGCAGTGTGTAGGATTTAGTGGCATCTAGTGGTGAGGTTAAAGATTGCAACCGACTGAATACCCCTCTGCTAACTACTGTGGCCTTCAAGTAACGTAAAAAGGTGAAAGTCTCTCTATAGAGTCCGTGTTTGGTTTGTCTGTTCTGGGCTTCTGTAGAAACATGGCGGACTCCGCGAAGAGGACCTGCTCCCTATGTAGCTATAAACAGCTCATTTTAAGCTGACAAAAACACAACGATTCTTAGTTTGAGCCAATTATACACGAACGAAAACTAGTATGAATACTATATTATGTTTAATTTCAGTTTTATATTTCAAGACTTTCTACTTTGTTTTTACCTTTTTGATGGCTTGACATTTGGCGATCTCCGAGTGTCCGATCATCTTGTCGGGGGAGCAGATCTTGATGAAGGGGAACTGGGAGTCTTCCGAGATCTTAGCGGCCAGCGCTGTTTTCCCACTGTTAGGTGGACCTGAGGGAGAGGATCAATCACTAATCAGCCGTTTGTAGTCACACAAACAAACTTCCATTTCTTGTCAGTCACAAAACATATTGCAGTTTGTATTGTGTTCATCTGTTGCATGCCGACTGTGGACGTGTGTGTGCGTCCTACCCTCCAGCAGCACAGACACCAGCGGTGTGCGTTCGCTGTTCTTCGTCTGCTGCACCAGCAGCTCCCCGTCCTCCAGGACCGCCGACACCGGGTCGCCCCACCGGATTATCCCGTTCATGATGTAGCTGGCGTAGTCCTCCTGATTGGTGCCAAACGCCTGGGCGGGAAGAGAGAGAGAGAGAGAGAGAGAGTTTAGGGTTGACGTTTTTGTTTGAGTGTGTTGTGTCAAGTGTTAAAGAAAATATAAACTGTAAACTGTTTTGTAATCTTGACAAACTAGGGTTTGCGTGTTTTTAATAGTAAGTTTTTAAAAGTTATCCAACTGAAAAACCCAGCCCAGAGTTGACAATGTTTTTACAATGACAGGAGCTAGCAGCACTAGCTACACAATTCTCAAAATTTCGCAGGTCATTCAGGCCAAATTAAACGATTGGACAGGCTCATTACAATCACGCAACAGCCTCAAATACCAGATTTAGATTTCTGTATTGCTGTCGGGATGTAAAGACAATTTCAACAAATAAAACAAAAGAATTGTCTAAAATATCCACCACCCGAGCTTTAATGTCATGTGTTCTGTATTCCACTTTATGTTCCACTAAAACATGTTTGATAGAAACAGAAGGAGACACAGGAGAGAGATGGAGACACACTTACAGGTTTGATGTCGTTATTCAGAGACGTCATGAAGTCCAGTCTGCTGACCTGCAGCTTCTCTGCCGTCTCGGTGTTTACCTCCACCGTGTTAGTGGCCTGCAACAAACACAACACGAGATGAACGACAAGCATGATGATCAGCTGCTTTCATTCCCTGATGAACTCCATGCCCCCCCCCCCCGTTAATGAAACCCATTACATGAAGCATTGCACGTTTAGATTGCACAATGTGTCAGCAGACAATGTACTCCCTCAGAGCAGAAAGGTCAGACCGAGAGGAGGAGGAGGAGGAGGGAAGAGGAAGTGTTTAGAGGAGTGAAGAGAAACGTCACGGCCATCAGACATGTGTAAGACCCTTGTCTGTCGTTTATCATCACCCTCCAATATCTACTGCTGCGAGAGTGTGTGTGTGTGTGTGTGTGTGTGGGGGGGGCAGAACGCTTAACAGATGAGAACTTCACCTTATCTGTGTGTCCAACTGAGCCGTGTGGACTTAAGCCTATGCACCTGATAAAACACTTAAGTGAAGGCATATATAAATATGTACACACACACACACACACACACACTATACAGCAGTGTGTGCTATGCGTGTCAGGTGTGTGGGCTGCACCTTAAACTTAGCAACACACAACATTAATCCAGTGGGTGCTTTAAAGAAAACAAGCTTAAAGCGTTTTATAAATGTAGAGATTTAAACAAGAGCATTGTATTTATTTTAATGTGGATGTCAAGTGCAGAAACCGCCGCTAACGGCTGAAGACTCATTAGCTGATATTTTATGAACTAAAGTAGTAATTGATTGTCATTACTCGTAGAAGTCCTCTTCTCCAATCAGAGAGAGTGAATGGACACGGACCGGTGATTAGTACCTTGATGTGTCGGTTCATGGCGGTGGACTGTGCAGCCCGGACCAGGCCCTCCAGCTCGGCACCGCTGTAGTTCTTCGTCTCCGCTGCCAGCTCCTTGATGTCCACGTCAGGGGTCATCAGCTCGTACTGACGCATCTTCGCCGTGTGGATGTGGAGGATCTGGATGCGGCCTCTTTCATCCGGTAACCCTGGAAGCAAGAGAGGGGACACACGGGACTCGAAGCTTCAACAAAAAGAGTTATTACGTCTTTAACTCATGCACACTACCTCACCAGGGCTGCTGGTCTAAACTAACTGCATTACTTTTAACTCCCTTTCCAGTCTACGGAGATAAACCGTTAACACCAGAGTGAAACCCTCTTACCAATCTCCATCTTCACCTCCAGTCTTCCTGGCCTCAGCAAGGCCTCATCTATCAGGTCGGGCCTGTTGGTCATACCTGAGGGAGGGACAGATGGGACAGATAGTGGAACGAGAGAGATGAGTTAAGAGTGCAGATGTTCAGAGAGAGCCTGTGTGTTACTCTGTGTGTGTTAGTGTGTGAGCACCTATGACCAGGATGTTGTTGAGCTGCTCCACTCCGTCTATCTTGGACAGCAGCTGGTTGACCACGGTGTCGTGGACTCCCGTGCTGCCGGCCATGCTGCCGCGCTGTTTACAGATCGCGTCGATCTCGTCGAATATGATGATGTGAACGCCGCTGTTCGCACCGAGCTGTGCAGCAGAGAGGCGAGGGGGGGGGGGGGGGAATAAATGAGAGAAAGTAAGAAAGGCTACTAGGTGGACTGTAAATAAAAACACAGTCCAGTCCACCTCCAGGATGGGTTCTTCCAGCGTCTTTATGTATCATAGTTGTTTGGTCTGAAATTCTGATGAATTGTTCTCTAAAGAAATTGTATTTTACAGAAAGTTGCAGGTTTGCACATAAAAGGACTTTGTCTTTGTGTTTCGGTGCACGACAATAAGAACGTCAAGAGACATTTTACAATAGAAAATATATAAAAGAAATAAATTGAAATATGTTCTTCTAAAAAAAAAAAATCCAAACTTTTAGAAGATTTGAGAGTCTGGGAATGAATGTATTAAACTAGAGAATTGTGGAGCTAGAACTGAAATAATTAGGGTCTTGTGAAGTTATTAAATTACAGTAAATCCACTGATTTAGATTCATGTGAATATTACCGCTGTCTCAGCACAAAATGCACTAAAACTATATTTTTCAGGTTTGGTTATCAATCACACGGAAGACAGAGAAACCATGAACTGTCTCTCCAAACATACTACTATTAGTACATAGACTCATCTCAATATTTTCCTCTAATGCATTCTTTCGGAGACATAAAGACGACAAAGACTCAGCCAATGTTTAATGTTTCATCCTGACCTGAAAACCAACACTGACCCTCAACTGAGAGACGGATGGAGAAAAAGAGAGAGAGCAGCAGGGTGGGGGGTTATCCCTCCATCTACAGACCCGTCAGTCTCAGCCGTAGCATTTAACGCAGGTGTGGAGCTGTCCTTATTACACACTGGATGGTGTGTGTGTGTGTGTGTGTGTGTGTAGGGAGGTCTAAATAGGAGGTCAAAGACAGCCCAGCCCCTCATTAGGTGGTGAAGAGTGAGGCGGCTCGACGCTAGTGTCTCCCCATCCAAACCGACCATCACTGCTGGGTTTCAATGCACAACCCTCCACACACACACACACACACACACACACACACACACACACACACACACACACACACACACACACACACACACACACACACACACACACACACACACACACACACACACACACACACACACACACACACACACACACACACACACCAGAACTTTACCAGAGTTATTACAGCTACGTCTGGCTAAAGGGCAGATCTCTCCACTCCTGGAGAAATTAGTTTCGACAGATGAAATGCTTATCTCTGCTTCGTGAAGCCAGACTTGTTATCTGATGCGTAGATAATAAGGTCAGCAAAGTTAAAGCAATGCAGGTATAGTGATGCCTCTGGAAGCTGTAATAAAACAGACTCATTCATCAACACCAACATGTGGCCTTTTCATTTTTGCTGTGGTTTAAATTCTGCATCTTTTGAAAGCTCACTTCAGATGCGTTTCCACCAACAACTTCCTGGTTATTTTAGTTCCAGGACTACTTTTCAAGAAACTGAAATGCTCCTTCTGCCCGTTGTTGTCTATGCTTCCAATGCGGTCTGAAGACCTGAGCTGCTGATGGTCGCAGGCTGAACACACTTCAGTGCGCCCGCCGGTTAAATCTAAAGAACACGATGAAAAAGAAATAAATGTAGGTTTTGTCTCACTGCGACTGAATTTACTGCTGCAAAGTATTTACCGATGCTGAAGTTGGATGTAATGAATGAAAAGCAGAGGAGGAAAATGAAACTAAGCGCGTAAATCGTAAATCATTTAGAACATAACTCTCTTTCTCTCTTTCATAAAATGAGTTGGGAAGCTGACAGTGAAGCTTAACTTTATTTTTAATGTCTTCAAACAAAGAGAAACGCTCTCCTCTCGTCCAAAATCATATCTAGAGTACTTCCTTGTTTTATGAATGAAGCGGTTTGACCAATCAGTGACGGTCATCCCTGCAAACCTCACCCCGAAATCTCCTGTACTTTCAGAAAGTACGACCCCAGACGAGGACCTCTTTAGGGGGTCAGAATGTCCTCAAAACTTGATTTAGACTCTGGGCCGTGCGGTTTGAAACAGAACGAGTTCATCAAGAGGTTCCTAGTCCCTGAGAAAGTTCATGCAGTTTTTAATGTACTATGATAAAAGTAAAAGCTCTTGTGCATGCGAGTATATGATGCAACGCCTCCTCCCCTCACCCTCTTCTGCTCGTCCTCTGCGTCTGCAAACAGCTTCCTGATGTTGGCCTCAGACTCTCCCACGTACTTGTTGAGGATCTCGGGGCCGTTGACGATTTTGGGCTCGCGGGCCTTCAGCATCTTGCCAATCTGTCGCGCCATCAGGGTTTTACCGCAGCCCGGGGGTCCGAACAGCAGGATCCCCTTCACATGCTTACAGCCTGGAGACAGACGCACAACCGGGGAGGGAGGAACGGAGGTGAAACCCAGCGCAGGAACTCATACACGGCAAATCAGCGTCATCCCTCACTGCTGTTTTTAAATTTTCTCAAACTGAAATGAACTCCTCATATTGTCTCTTTGTAGTTCTTCTCTCTATTTTATCCCCGTTGTAAAGTGTCTTTGACTTTTTGAAAAGCACTTACTTAATAAAATGTATTAATGAATTAATTACAAAGCAGCTCAATGCGTTACTACGGCCAGTTTGTTTAATTCTTTCTCCGTAAAGATCAAGTGTGGAGACTGCAGGCTCTCAAGTTTACACTGTAGGTCTTTTAATGGTCTTTTGCAGCTGCTTAATGACATTTAGCGCAGACTAATTGAGAGGCCCATGATAACCATCTGAGCTGCCATTTGGGCCTGCTGAAGGATGACAGGTGGGGGGGTTGGAGAGGAGAACAGGGGTGGGGGGGGTCATGTGGTTGTGTTTGGGAGAGAAAGCGCTGAAGCATCTGTCTGTCCCGCTTCACTTTCAGACTTTTGCTCCACCCAAAAGAAAAAAAAAAACCTGTCATCACCTGCTCTGGCGGCTCCCCACGCCTGCCAATTACAGCTTTAGCTTTAGCTGGACGCTCTATCGGGGCACGGCATCTCATTACGGCAGCCAGCTGGCTGCAGCCAAAGGCCGACTCCGGCACACAGGCGCCCCGGCTAAAAGGTCAGCTCGCACGCCGCCGGACGCCGCCACACGACCCTGGAGCGCTGTGGGCATTTAAGTGGTGTGTGTGTGTGTTTGTCAAACTCAGAGGTTTGGGAGCAAGGATTAGGATTGGTGTGTGTGTGTGTGTGGGGGGGGGGGGGGGTCACGCTGTCTCGTCAGCTGATCGCTGAGTTTCTCTCTGATTCAGGCGGCGATTCATTCCTCAAAAGGAATTATTCGTTTGTCAAAATGTTGATTTAAGGATTGAACACAAGCTGAAAACATCAACTGAAAACAGTGATTATTTACTAATCTGTTCCACCAGATGAATGCTGAAAGATACACAACCATGTTTCTTAAAACATAAATGTGTTTTTGGGGAATACATTTGATTGACAGCGAGACAGAATGAAAAGGTGAAATAAAAGACGTGATGAACTCACCCATCTGCTCCACGATGTCTGCCGGGAAGACTCGCGAGGCGAAGGCTCTGCGGAAGATGTCAGAAAACTCCTTGTCAAGGCCGCCGATGCCCATCCTCTCAAAGTTCCAGTCTGGGCTGATGATGGACTGGCGGGACTCTCGGGTCTTGGCTTTCCCTGGAGGGGAGACACACAAACAAACACTACGAGTTGAGCTCAAGAGGAGAGCATAAAGGTTTATGGGGATTTACAGAAGAATTTCTGGTAATTCAATAAATAAATAGTCTACACGAAATAACTACACGGATAAACCTATTTTTTAGTCTCCTGTTTGAATTAAATACTTGACAAATTAACTATTTTCTCATTTTATTATGAACTTTAGTGCAAAATTATCAGATTTTTGGAGAAATCTGACTTAGTATGTGCTTGTTAAAATCAATTTAGCCAACGTACTTGTGTGTCATAATATCTCGGTGTATGATTCCATCACAATCTGTCGTCTTTCAATGAAATCATATCATCATATTGAGTTATTGCGCAGGAAACAGCAGTGTTACCGGGGTTGTTTTGAGTCCCAAAAACATTGTTTGCATTGAAATGAATACGGTGCGTTGAACAACTTCTGTCTGTTTTGTCTTTTGGTTTGTGGTAAGTTTAAGATTTTAGATTTTTGTTTTTGACCGACGTGTTAAATAAATGATCACAATAATCATATAAGCGGATTATATCACAGGGAGATAAACAGCCCGTCAGGTGGCCACTGATGTTGTGACACAACACGGAAGGAGAAGCAAAATGAGTGAAGTGTGCCACCTTGTGGTTTTGTGGAGAATCGCTCTAAAAACAGTGAATTTAGAAGCTCTCCATCTATAATCATGACGGCTCTATCGGCTGTGTTCAACATTTGCACTGGCTGTTAGACCACACAATATATCTAACTGTTGAAAGTTGCCGAGTATTGTTGACACTCACCTATCAGAGTCAAGGACGAGGTCTCGGACTTCTCAAAAATCACCTGACTGTTTCCCAGCAACAAACCGATCTGAATCTGAGGAAAGAAACCATCAAGGAGACGATGGTCAACACATATATAAATATAATATTTAAAATAAATATTAAAATAATAAAAACAATAATAATAAATCAATGATTTCAGAATATCACAAACATCGCCGGCCGGATACCTTCGGTTTCTTGCCAGAGGCTTGTTCTCCCTTCAGGATGCTCGGGTCCATGGCCTCAATATCTTTAATCAGCAAGCCGAACACCTTATCACAGAAACTAAACACAAACTAAAGGACAGAAAAACATCACAACAAACAGAAGCAACAAAGTTGTACCAGCGTAGAAGATCTTTACAATACATTTACGATACATGAATGCAAAGAGCTTTACTGTGAACACACATCGCACAGGACATTCTACAATAAACTAGGTTGACCCATCATGAACCCCGTGAAGCACCTGTTGCCCGACGCTGAAGGCCTGGTTGTTGAAGTGCTGGACGAACTCCATGGCCATGTTGTCGGAGTCGTACGGGTTGCTGTCCACACTCTTCTTCTGCAGGAAGTCAATCTCCACCATCATGGTGCTTATACACTGTTTGGACTTGTCAAACTTGTAGTTTGTTACTGTAAGGAGGTAAAAAAAACAAACATAGGTGCTGAGGTTTACAGATTAGACGACAACATCTGGATTATTATCTCTGGCAGGCGCTCGTGCAGCTAATCCCGCATCAGCCGAATATGTTTGGTGCACATTTATGACTGTTGGCTCAAGGACCTCTTGTCGTTGAGGTGATCCACCATTTTTTTTAAACTATTGAATCGACTTGTTTCATATTGACCATGTCAAGAAAGATGAAGGCATCACGAGGCTCTTTCACTCGGTGGATTCGATTTTCATTCCTCCTCCTCACTCCTGATAAGCAGACAGCGTCATAATAGCGCCCATCATTTGGCCTCAGGGATAATATCTCATCAAAGAACAGTTCTTGTCTTTCTCTGGACGCCGGCCAGCGTCTCAGACAGATGTGCAGTGACACCACCCATCCATATTGTTCTACTGTCTCCCCCTGCGCCGGGTAAATCATGTTCCCTCCTCTCATGACACCATGATAATAGCTGAACCCCCTGAACTCCACACATAGCTGGTAATCTGTAGGATATGAGCGCGGCGAGATGTTTCTCTGCAGCCTTCAAAGTCTGAGGTTTGATGTCTTGTGTGTCCACGGCGGCGAGGTGTCCGTGACTCAAACGGCATTCAGTGCAAAGAGAGAAAGACCGGGTTCGTTGAGGATGAGAAAAATCTAGAACATTATCAGTGTTTTGCTTTACACGTGAAGCTTACCTCTAACCTCTTGTCCAATCGATAGGCCGGCCCATTTTCTCTGCAAAGAAAAAGAAGAACAGTGATTGATTTAGTTCCTTTCATCATCGTGTTTCTTTTGTATTAGGACACGTCACCACTACATTATCTGAGACATCAGTGTAACGCTCCTCTGCAACATGGACTTATTTCACCACACTTCGTCACACTAAAATGTATAAATCAGATCCATACTTAAAACATCTTTCAGGGGTCAGCTGACTCGTTCTATTTTGACATACGAGTCAATCAATGGATCTTATTGAATGAATTCTTGTGGTGAAATAAGAGCGTCTTGAGGAGGTTACAGTAGTACCTGTGTGCCGTGGCGGCTGTTCATAAAGACGGAGGAAGAGCAGGCAAAGAAAGGGAAGAGCAGGAACAGACAGATTGAGACAAACAAAGATGTCGGTGCAAAGAGCCCCCAGAAAACCACACAACACATTAGTGAATATCAGCTCACATACTGCCATTTTCTTTTTAAATAATACAATGTTCACAGACAACAACAACACCATGCAAGTGTTCACCGGTGCTTTGTTAAGGAAAATCCCCAATAAATAAATAAAGTAGTTTGACAGAAAACAGACACAGTGGCATTTCATTTTATAAGGAACATGAAGCATTGAGGAACAACGGGTAGCTACTTATGATGAAATCAATCACTCGTGATGACACTTGCAGAAAGCTGTTCAGCAGCGATACACAGGTGACACAGTAATGTTTGAGAAGACGTGGCAGTCGACGTTCTGCTCTTAAAACACTGAACCTACCTGTGGCAGGCTGAAGGCAATGGTCCCGGGGTTAACGCTGCAATGCTTCTTCAGGGTGAACACATACATGTGGGCTAAGTTGCGCACAGTCACATGTCTGCACAGAGATGACAAAAAAAAAGGATTAAGTGTGGTACAGAACTAGTGGGACCCCAGATGTTACTGCTCCTCCCACTTACTCTCCAAACTGTGGCTCCTCCTTCTCATTGATGACGGCACAGTTGGTCAGCGAGAGTTCGTCTGTTGGGCATCGAGCCGCTTGCATAACCTGAAAAGAGAGCCGAGAAAAATGTAGATGGTGACTCCACCGAGGAAGTAACATAGACAGATTATGCAGTGTTTGAATGATGTGGGATTTTTAAAGCTGCTACTCCAAATTTACTGAGTAGTAAATAAGCCATTCAAGGTTGTTTTTTTAAGTCCTCTAAAAGCCATTTCTACAGACAAACCAAACACTGGTTCTAGAACGGGCCCTTTGCCTTTTTCCATTACCTGAAGGCCACCGTAGTTGGGCTCGCTGACCTGCGTCTCAACATTTAACTTCTCTTATTTCAAGTACTTCAGCATCCAGGCCAACCACCGTGGCTCTGAAGATCATTTTAGGGCCAGTTGTTACATATAATATTACCTGCTGTAGGAATGATGGGACACACAAACTGACAGCAAAACGTAGAAATCTGGAAACATTTAGCCTGTTTTGTCTCCCTGGTGCTAACAGAAATTATATTTTTCATTTCAGCTGTTTTTTTGTAATTACTTGAATGTCATTAAAATAAGCATTAACTTGACACTCTAATACGTGACCCAGGAATAGTGCCTTTAAGTCTTTCCCAGAGCTTGTGTGAAGGACATTCCCTGCATTGTTTTCATGTAATCAGCTCAAATGTAAAGTGTGAATGAGGCACAGAAAAGTCCAAGGATCTATAGGACAAGGGCGACTCTCTCATTATAGTACGCTGAGAAGAAAACCGTGCTTTGCATACAAGAAAGATGAAACCTAACATGATAAATAGTTTTAATAAGTTACCAGTTCATTATCTAGCTACAACTAACACAGTCGAAAACAACGGGCCTCCATGAAGGTTACAATGTTTAGTTATTGTTGTCGGTCATTTTGGAGACTGTAGTGTGTGATGAAGTTTTCTGTATTGAGTTCAAGGGAAACTTCACCTTTTATGTGGACGTCGGATCAGGGTTGATGGTAAATGTAGTCTGTGTGAACCAGGAAGCTGAGTAGCTGCTGAACTTCCTTGTTCGTATGGCAAATTAGCTATGTTTCAAACAGCATCCCAAAATATGAGTGACGAGGATGTTATGGACGAGGATACATTTCACAGAGTTTGGGCTGACTCGTATAATCAGCAATGAGCAATGCATCCTGGTACATGTAGGCACTGCCGTCACAGCTCCGCGAGCAGATGAACTCAGATTTCTTTGTCGATACAGAACGCACTGAGGAATTTATTGCTGCAATTGACTGCGTTTACCATCAACACTGATGGGACGTCCACGTAACAGGTGGACCTCACCTCTCAGTACGACACAACGTTGAATACATACCACTAACTGAATAACTAAAAGTCCACCTACTACCATCCATCCTCTACTACATTACCTGAGGAAGACAAGTGAGATGAGGTTGACAGTGGACCTGGAGTTCAGATTGTATTTCTGTCAAACTCTCTAAACTAGTTTAAATAAAAACTGAACTGAAATCATTCACAGATTAGTCAATTGACAATAACAATATTGCAGTTGCACCTATTTTTTCAAAGAATATGAGAATTTATTGGATCCAGATTCTTTTACACAAATATTTACTGCTTTTATTAGCCTTCTGTGGAATTAAACTAATTATTTGGAGATTGTAAAACTGTTGATAGCAATTAGAAAACGCCACCTTGGGCTCTGGGAAATGTTCTATACTTTCTGAAGGAAGCAATAGGAAATAACAAAGAAATAATTAAGTACAGCCATAATAGCTTCCATGAAGCTGGGACTTATTGCTGTTGTACTAAACTACAATACTTTCACGTTGAACCAGGTGTACCTAATAAAGTGACAGCTGTGTGTAAACAGCTGCATTGAGTAATTAGTATTGCTACTATAATTACTTTGTTTAAACTTCAGCTACTTAAAAACAGCCACTGATGTGAGGAGTTAACAGAGTTCAACATCAGTCCAGTTTATCTTAGGGCTCTTCTTCTTCTTCTTCTTCTTCTTCTTCTTGTTTCCTTTAATGTAGCTTCACTTCCTTCATTGATGTAGCCTTTTAAACTGGAGCTAATTACATCTAACAGCAACATTTTTATATCCAAGTCTATAACGCTATTGACTATTATATAATGTATCGCCTCTGGCTGCTCGGTGGATGTTAAATACATCAGTTTAAATCTAGAACAACAATGGTAACAGAGCTACATGCTAGCAGTGGTCACATGATACTCCTCTACTTCCGGGTTGCCTACGAAGTTTTGATTGACATCTGATTCTGGCTCACTTTACGCGTTTAAAAAAGAAAGATTGTAGTACTTAAAGTACACGCTAGGGTTTAGTATTCAGTGTTGTCTGTTCGTGGTGTGTTTAGGTTTTAAGTTTCGCTTTTAATAAACTCACCCGGTCGGTCATCTTTACTCCGGTTCAAGTGCAACTCAGCATAGGAAACCCTCTGCTGACAGAACAACTGCAAAACAGAGAAAGTGACGTGGAAAGAGGCGGGATCTGTCAACGTGATGTGACGTCATCACGCACACAACGGGACGTAACGTGATGATTTGAGTACCGCAACAAAGGGTACATCTCAAGTCTCTTAATTGCATCCCCGTTTCCCTCCCTTGAATCCTTTCCTTGCGTCTTAGTCCCTCCCACCAGGGATGCATGGAGGAAACCATGCGAGGAGAGAGGAACGAGGAAATATGTTTTAAGAGACATGAGACGTCCTTTCCTCAGTTGCGTCACGTGAAGCGACGTCTGTTTCTGATGACGGAGGATCAGATCGCAGCTGGATCAGCTGTCAGTCGGCTTTAACAGCTGGAGAGACTTTTGATAAGTTTGTGTCTGTTCACATGATCACTGTACTTAATAATAGTAACTAATAATTCTAATAACTAATAAAGACACACAGTTATCATCAGTGTAGAGGTGTTTCTCTCTGTAGTCTGTTAACAAACTGTCCTGTGTCCTGTTTATAAGCGCAGGATCCATTTCTACCGCGGAATGCGATCGTCTTATTTATGAATTATTTGCGTCTGTACGTTTTGAAATTGTGATTGTGACGTCATTATTAATATCACCCAGAATATGAATATTGTTTCTCTTAAATTATATAACTCATCAAACACTCAGGAATGATCCGCCTCACGTGACTGAATGAAATGATGATAAATGATGTAAAAAGCTCTCTGACTTTAATTGTTTCCATAATAAAAGCTATTGAGGGAAATATCAGATCATGAAAACACAGATCTTTCTAATAAATGAAGAAAGTTGTTTGTGGTCTGTAAAGTAAAACAATAGAGGCTTCTTAGTTTGCTCAACTCCGTTTAATGGATCACGGTGTGTCTCCAAAACATGCATCTGGAACTCCCGTATAACCCCCAGTATATGCGCAAGTGCATTAGACTACCGTATATGACATGGTCCTTTTGTTGTTCAGTCTACAATGAACATATATTTAAACCAGACGGTGAATCACAAAACTAATCAAATATAAAGCTTGAGTTTACGGAGCTCCTCTGGACAATGTTATGAACCAGACAATGTTGAGGCGTTTAGTTTCCCGTGATATCTGGGTCTACGCCACCCATGCAAAGCATCAGGGGCATTCACCTCCTTCAGTTGACCTTTTTAGAGCCCTACATCTTTCTCTCTTCAGCTTAAAGCAATTAAAAGAAAAAACAAACACAAAGATGACTTTATTCTGTGTCCAAATTCCACATTAAGACAAGACTGTGACTGATAACAGGAGTTTATTTGCAGTTTGAGAGCCGCTCACCTCTAGTTCACATTACCCCGGCTGTCAGTAATCTTGATGTGGACTGGGACGGCCTCACTAAATCACATGGTTGCAACATTTACTCGCTCATGCACTTAGCCGGGGCAGGTTTTAGGTGAGGGTGTGTGTGTGTGTTTGAGGAGGGTGTGTGCTATAGAGGGGAGAGAGTACCGAGGTGAAAGAGGGGGAGAGAGAGATGCTGCACCTGTGCACGATCACCTGAGGAGGAGAAGAAAAATAATATAAAACCGAGCAGAAGTGAAGATTTGTAAGCATGGCGGGACAGCTTCAGGTCTGAGAGAATCTCCTTCAGCCAGCTCGTCATCAAGAAGGTAAGAACATTTTAAAGCTTCTTTATGTCTCCAACATGCTGCTGCAGAAACTGTTCTCGTTGGTTTATACGCTCAACAGAATGTTGAATCAGAGTGGATCCAGAAAAACTTCAAATTGGTTTAGTTTGTTTCTTTCTAATATATCCACTATCTCTGTTCAGCATGGGGCGATGAAGTCCTAAAGATTGATTTCCAATGTTGCTCCACAATCCAACTATTTAACTGCAACAATAAGTCTATTAATCTGAAACTGTTTTAATTCTCAATTAACCGTTTTTAAGCAAAAAAGCCAAACATTGAGAATTTACTGCTTTCCACCTTTTTATATAATAATTAATTGAATATTCTTGTTTGTCGGACAAAACATGACATTTTAAGATGTCATCTTGACCTACAGGAGATTGTAACGGCTTTTTAAATACAGTTTACTGACATTTAATAGAACAAATGACTGAGATTAATATAAAAAATAATGTGTGGTTGGAGCCCTACAAGATGGAGACAAACGTTCAATGTCTGCCAATAAGAAATATTAGAAAAACATGTCAAAAATGTAATCTGAAGCCGTGTTTTAACCGATGACGTTGGCTGTGTGATGTTTGAGCTGGTGACACTGTTTGCCTGAGAATATCTTCCTTAATTAAACATTGCTACAAGCTAAGTCATACATTTAATAACATTTCTGGACCTTTCAGTCTGATCAGGAGTGTTGACATAACTGAAGTGAAGTTTCCAGGTAAAGTCGGCCCTCAGCTTTCTGTGAATTCAAAAAGCCCACAAAACAAATAATAAAAAGACACATTTGCATTATTGTAAATACCAGGCAGAGAACGCCCAGGGGCTCGTCATCAACTCGGTCAACTCTGCTGTTACGGGTCAGCAGAGAAGCTGGCACACGGGAGGAAACCTGAGAGTCTAATGAAGCTGCAGCTCTATCATGGAGGCAGCAGAGTCCTCGGTGCCCTTGGAGCCTCCTCTCAAGCTCAAACATTGTGCCATTGAAAGGCTTTGCGTCTGGTTAGTGATTTCCGAAAACGGCATGTTCCCTTCCTGCTGTGATCTCTGAGGCTTTGCCTGGGCGGCTCACCCACACATAACCCAATACACGGTAACTTATTAAAGAGAACTATGGAGGGCCTCCTTTATGTCAACAGGGCTTTTTGTCTCAAAGGTCACATCCAAGTCAAACACGCTGAAAGAAATATGTGTGCACATTGTAGCCCAATGAGAGAGTAAAGTGCTGCTCGAGCCCTACTTTCTTCTGCAGAAACTGCTTCATGTAAAGTCAACAATACTATGTAAACGCTCTGTAAGCATTTGTTAAAGAGGAACTTGTATTTTCTTAAAAAATGAGGACATCCATGTTGCAGAATTTGGCAGAAAAAGGAATTAACTTGATGTTGCAGCAGAAACACTACCTGTTACCTGAGTGTCAATGAAATGAGTGTAATTAAGCTCCACAGGGAGAATTAGGTCCAGAATAATAAAACACAAGAGCTCTGATGTGATCAAATGTTCCTCAGTAACCGTGTTACAGTTACTAGACTACAACAACAACATTAAATCAATTGTTTACTGTCTTTCCTGAACCTTAGTACTGCTGGTTGGTGCCAGGTGCCAAACATCACGTGGGTCAGATAAGAGTAAGATGAGTGTTTCTACAAAGGGACTGTGTATTTGCATAGGCGCTGCAGGATAAAATGACCACACCAAATGAGGATTAGTGTGGCGCTTTGCTTCCTGTCTGCCCTCATAAAAGAGAAATCGTAGCGATTGTGAAACTCGTAAAATTTGGTTTATAAACTGTTTTTATTCAAATACGAAGTTGATCCCAGTTTGAAATGAGTTTTAAAAAGAATTCTACAATCAAGAGAAAGAATTAAAGATACTTTAATTCCTGTTAGATCTGAAACAACGAACAAGTTGACCTCATTTTAATTACAAACCAGTCTTATCTATTATTGGTGTTACAAATAGAGAGTAGCTTTTGGTTACTTTTCTTTGTAAATGAACACGTTTTGGGCATTTCGGTTGCCTTTTTTAGACATTTAACATACAAGAAACATGGAGGAGACTGAGACAAACAAAGGTCTGCAGCCATAATCATAATCAAACTAAGGACGTTGTGGTTAAATGGTACAGTACAGTACAGTTAGGACAAGATACAATATGCTGATACGATACTATAATATATGAAAATATGATAAATTATATAGGATAGGATAAAGCGAAACGATAAGATTTGATAATACGATTACAGTTAATAAAATGATATATTATAAATGCATTTTATTGTCAGTTTACACTGATATTCATTTTGCATCCTTGGGCAGTACACCTTGAGTTAATGTGGCCTGTTTATGTGTGATATCTTAACAACATATCGTTCACCTGTTTATGATCCAAATACATCAAACAGTCAATATTCATTTCATGAGGAAGTCATTTTTGCAATACTGTTGCAGGAGACCGAGAATAACAGCTGAATAATGATGATAATCTCTGTGCCTCTTTGATAAATCCCTAAATTTGAATTCCTCTATCTGAAATCATATAAATAGACAATCCAGATGTTGTCCTGTGATGCTGACGATAGTCTTCTTCACTTCCCTGTTTTATAACCGAGCTCCTGGTTCAGCATTAAGACAACAGCTTCCTCATCAGCCGAAGGCCTTCATATCAGATCACATGGAGGAGACAGACGAGACTCTTCAGATGATCATTAATTTATCAGCTGAGAGCCGAGTGTCGGGTTTCTTCCCCCCATTATGTTACACCTACTACTCACAGATGATGAAAAGAAGCCTCAGTTACTGTCGACTCTCGAGGTCTCGAGCTCTGAGACTTGTGAGCTGTACTGCTCTTTAATAAGAGCAACCTGCAGATCAATTATGAGAGGGATTTCAAAATAATACATTATTAATATATCAATAGCTGCAGCACAAATCATGACATTTTCATCTTGCATGGTCTAAATACTTCAACAAAGATGCAAGGTGGAAAGTATTTAATGCATCAATGGGTGGATTCTGAGACAATGGGCCTCAGGGCACAGACATGCAACCGGGCCCCATCACCTCTCCTACATGGAGCAATACTCACAAACTTTATAGTTGTTTATCCTCTTTTTGTTGCTGTTTCGTGTCTCTTTGTAGTCGTTACGCATCTTTCTGCGGGGTTCTGTCTCTTTGTAAAAGTTTTGTGCCACTTTGGAAAGGTTGTTTTTTTTGTAGTTATTTTTGTATGTGGTCACTTTTTGTCTCCTGGTAGTTGTTTTGTGAATCTTTGAGGCCGTTTTGTCTCTTTGTAGTTCCTTTGTGGTCGTTTTGTGTCTTTGTAGTTGCTTTGTGTTTCTTTGTGGTCGTTTTGTGTCTTTGTAGTTCCTTTGTGTTTCTTTGTGGTCGTTTTGTCTCTTTGTAGTTCATTTGTGTTTCTTTGTGGTTGTTTTGTGTCTTTGTAGTTGCTTTGTGTTTCTTTGTGGTTGTTTTGTGTCTTTGTAGTTCCTTTGTGTTTCTTTGTGGTCATTTTTGCGTCTTTGTAGTTCATTTGGGTTTATTTTGGTCGTTTTGGGTCCTTTTTGTAGTTGATTTGGGTGTCTTTGTAGTTTTGCACCTTTACATAGTCCATGTGAGTCTATTTGTGTCACCTTGTAGTTTTGTGTCTATTTGTGGTAATTTTATATTTTTGTAAATGGTCTGTTCTTTTGTAGTTTTTTTTTTTGTCTGTGGTTGTTTTTGTGTCTTTGTAGTTTTGTAAGTCTTGTCATTTTGTGACACTATAAAGTTGCGGTGTTTCTCTTTGTAATTGTTTGGTGACACTATAAAGTTGTGGTGTTTCACTTTGTAATTGTTTTGTGACACTATAAAGTTGCGGTGTTTCTCTTTGTAATTGTTTGGTGACACTATAAAGTTGCCGTGTTTCTCTTTGTAAATGTTTTGTGACACTATAAAGTTGCCGTGTTTTTCTTTTGGCTGTTTTGGGTTCTTCGGTCATTTTGAGTCTCTTCCTGGTTAGTGTGTGTATCTTTGAGTGACATTTTGTAGGTGAAGACTGGGGGGTCAGTAATCCATCCATGAATTTATGTCACAGTTCGCTCACTGAAATGTTAAATGCCACTTGTTAGAATAATGATTGTAAATAAGGTTATGTTCTCCAGTCCTCACTATGTGCTCTGTGCCCTCCAGGTCAGTCCTCCCGTCTCTGTTGGTGCCATGGCTGATTCAAGCTGGTGGAAGCTGACCTTCTCCCGCAAGAAGACATCTGAATCCAAAGTCCTGTATGAGATCCCCGCTGAGTACGGCAGTAACACCGGAAACAAAGAGCACGTCTCGAGTGGTAACCCTTCTCCGGACCACATGGACAGCCAGTTCAATGCCCGGCTGGAGAAGATTGTGGATAAATCTGCCACCAAGGGCCGCCATGTCAAAGTGTCCAACTCTGGACGCTTCAAGGAAAAGAAGAAGGTCCGCGCAACGCTGGTCGAGAACCCAAATCTGTTCGCAGAGCACAACCTCAGTGACGAGAACCATAAAAAGAAGACTGACAAATAGCACAAAGACGTGCACACACTGGATCACACGTGTGTCGTATACCAGTGTCACAGAAGCTTAGATGAAGGATAAAATACACACAAGCACAGCCATGTGGCGCTACATGTGCAAGGTGGACACACACTTGTTACCAGGAGCCACACCCAGGTAGATACTGTAACCAATGGAAACCAGGCAGATACTGTAAACAATGGAAACCAGGCAGATACTGTAAACAATGGACTCACACCTAAACAAACAGCTGGTATCGGCAAACCATTAGACAAAGTGCTGGAGACATTCTGTCTCATTTTCTCTCTCACACGGTTATGTATCTGCCTAAACTCATGCAAACATACTTTTGAATGAACAGTAACATTATTGTAAATTGACTTATTATTTTTATTATTAAGGATGCAGATTTTTGGAATTTAAACCTCCTTTTTTATGATACACAAGAAGAATAAACGTGTGTTCAGTGCAACCAAAGCACAGTCAATTTTTATTACATTTTTATGACCAAATAGAGACTTGATTTTGATGTCTGAAATATTGTGAAAATATATAGGTTTATATAAACCTAAAGCAAAATAAATGTATTTTGTTTTTAATAAATGTAACAAGATGAGTAAATATAGAAAGAGTACTTTTTATTTGTGTGCTGGTTTTGGTGCCATGTAATGATGAGCGGACACTTGATATGTAGTGCTGTGCTTCTATTTTTTGTAATATGGCATCCCTTACATCAGATCACACAATGAGTCAGGTCATTAAAGATTAATCCACTAATCAGCTGTAGGGCAGGACTGGCCAAACTTTTATTATTGTGGGTCATATACAAAAAAATATAAACAATAAATGTGTAGTTTTCAACCAGTTACACTGCAAGAGTCTGTTTCTATATCAGAAAGCCCGTGTTAAAGAAAATCAATTTTCTATTGAAATAAACAAACACTACTAAACTGTCATAAACTACTAAACATTAGTTGTTTACTGGTGTTCATGGCCTAAAGGACTACTTCATATATTATTATACAAATCTGTCTAATAAGATTTAGCAAACGGAACAGGCAGCAATGGTAAAATATTAGTTTGTGCCGAGAGGTTAAGATCATTTCAAAAATCTTGTTTTAAGTAGGATGTACATTTGTCATACAGTACAATTTAATAAACGTATGCTCAAGCCATCTTATAGTCATTTTTTTTCATCACCGTATTTTTGGCTAATGTGTATTTCTGTCGGAGTCTTTTAGGTTTTTCTGTTTAGTTGCTGTTTGCATGTGTCGTGTTGCTGCTGACATCTGCTGGCCAAACACACACTCAGTCCTCAGGTACGAATTAAACTTTATTACTGGCTCTATTCCACTTATAAATAAAGCCAAAAACAATGAACAATATCATTTTCAAACAGTACAAGACACACACATGATAGCTGCCACAATTTAAACCATCAGCTCTTTTAATCTCAAAGGCAGTTAGACCCAATGTCTTGATTTAATACTTTTACATTAAATACATTATGAATTCAAGTTATTTATTAGTAACACTGCATTTTATGGTTCTGTAGTTCACTCTAATTTCCTAGAAAGACACTGATTGATGCCTATGGAGTCATAAGAATGTTCCTGGTATGTAATAGTTATAAGGAAAATGGAGACAGATTGTGCATTAGATTGTTCAGGTGCAGCTAATAAAAGTGGCCACTCGGTAGATTTTAAACAGTTTAAATGGATCAATTCCTCTGAAAATCATTATCTGCTTACAAACTGAACACAACTAACTGTCTAAGAACTGTTTCTCTAGTTTTCCTGTAATTATGAACTATAATTCCAGTGAACTATCTTGGAACTTTTAAGGAAACTTGTGAAATCAAAGTGTTACCAATTACTTCAACATAGAAAATGGACAGGAAGCTGCTTCAATGGCAGAAGTGAAGACACTCGACCGAAATGTTAATAACCAACGTCGCAGTCAATCATTACTTGACAGGACCAGGTGGAGTTTGCTCTCTCTCTGGAAAGCACGCAGCGACTTTTTGCTTATAGTGCCGTCGGCAGGTTGTGTGTCACACCTCTGTCTCCACGGTAAACACCCAAATAATGCGAACAGGCATCGAGAACAAAAAGACGACGCAGTGACATTTGGCCTGTTGATAAATCCTACACACAGCAGCACCTATTTAATCAACATGAGGTTTCCATCAGGACTTAAAGATGAGTGGTTCCTTCCAGTGAGGTAAAGATGGTTTAGTTTTTTCCCCTCCTGTACACAGCGGTCTGTTGAGGTTCTCCTCACGGGGACAGTCGCTGGTACACCCAGCCTCCCTCTGCAGCGTGCTGAAACTCCCCCGGCTCACACGCTCCGTCCTCCGGCCGGGTGAAGACGATGCGGTCGTGGAGCCTGTTGGTCTGACCCTGCCAGAACTCCATCATGGAAGGCTTGACGATGTAGCCGCCCCTGTTAGAATATATGTATGTATGTATATATATATATATATATATATATATATATATATATATGTAATAAACAGTTAGAATATGAAGAGAGGATGTAAAAACATTTTGTTTTCGACTAAGAGTCAGTTGAGATTTGTGCCTCATTCTAAACCACAAATTTGGATTTTGTTTAGTTGCATTTGTAAAAACATGATGACCCTGAAATGGAAATTTTATTTGAGCCAACAAAAGTTTACTTTGCCCTCAAACATAAAACCATACAGAGCCTTTTTACACCCGATGTCATCTAAATATATGGCCGTTTCACCCAGACAGCAATCTCTTGTTCAGAATAGTGAAGCCAACACTGAAGTGTGTTAAAGCTGCATTCTCTCTAGTGTCCACCAGGGGGCGACTCCTCTGGTTGTATAGAAGTCTATGAGAAAATGACTCTACTTCTCTCTTGATTTATTACCTCAGTAAACATTGTAAACATGAGTTTATGGTCTCAATCTCTAGTTTCAAGTCTTCTTCAATACAGCATGATGTTCATTTAGTGAATGATGAGCTGTACACGCCGTCTCTATGTCACTCCTCCGCAGTCCAAATATGGTCACTTCCGTTCACTGGTTGAAAAATAAAGCCAGGCTAGCTGTTCCCCCCTGCTTCCAGTCTTTATGCTAAGCTAAGCTAACCAGCTGCTGGCTGTAGCTTCATAGTTATCAGACAGATAAGAGAGCGGTATTGATGTTCTCGTCGAACTGAAATGTTGCACTATTGCTTTTAATATGACTTCTTAAATCTTGCAAGGAAAATGTACCTTCACCTTTTCCATAATTCTGTAGATTGAATTAATGTAAAGAGCAAAACGTAATGCGTACCAGTAGTCAGGCATGGGCACATCTGTGTCTTTGTACTTCTCCTCCAGTTCTGCATTTTTCTGCCGTAGATACTAAAAAGAAACGACAGAGTGACAGTTACGACTCATACGTTTATGTATTTAGCTCCATAACATCGCACACTTTTGGTTCTTACATCTCTGTCGGGAACCGGAGTGCTTTGTCGGCTCACGACGGCGCCGATCTGGCTGCTCTTTGGTCGGGAGTGGAAGTAGTCACTGGAGCTCTCGAAGGGGATTCGCTCTACGGTGCCCTCGATGCGAATCTGCAACGTAACAATTATAATTAATAAACATCTACTGTGTGAAAAGGTATTATTTGATGAGCACATGGAAGATGCCGACCTGTCTGTTAAGGGGTTCCCAGTAGAAGACCAGACACGCAAACGGATTGCTCTCCTGTGGACAAAGAACAGATCAGAAGAGCAGAAAGTGAAACCACAATATATCGTACAAATAGATTCATCTGACAGACAAAACTTTGGTATAAAAAAAAATCTGTATTTTACGCATTTTGGATTACTTTGAGGAAGCATAAAATACTTTATTACGTGCATCAGTATGTTGGCACAGCATACAAAAAATGACATGAATATGAAACCAACGATAGCTGATAGCAACACAAATATGTTGCAGGACGCGTCTCTCCGAAAAGTGTCAATTCTCATGCACAAAATAGACAAAATAAAATATATGTAATGATGTATTGATTTGTATTTATGTTACTGTGCAGTATTTGTTTAGACTCTGTGCTTAATGAAGTCCTGTGTGTTTTCTGAGTCCGCTATACAAATTTTCTTCTGAGCTCAAGATGACATCTTAAAGTTTGCTTGTTTGTTCCAATTAACGGTCCAAACAAACCTCCAAAAATATTCCATTTTACAATCATAAAACACAGAGACAAGCAGCAAAATCCTCACATTCCAGAAGCTGGAACCAGAGAATCTGTTTCATTTTTCTCACATAAAATGACTTAAATTGATTATTTGATTATTGGTTTCAGCTCTACTGTGTTTGATTATTGAGACTTTACTTATTCTATGACATTTACAACTGTTTGATGATTGTAAATGGAATATAAAAGAGCGGGATCATCTTTCCAGTGTGTTTTAAGGCCCCACACATCCAGAGAGAAACAGTTCCTCACCAGCTCTGAACCCTTTCTGCTCTCGTAGTTGGTGAAGAAACGGAACCCCTCGTTGCTGTAACCTTTCAGGAGGACCATACGAGCGGACGGAAGCCCGTCTCTGCACAGACACACAGGAATAAAGTTTGTTGTTAACAGAAAACTAAGAAGGAATTCTAATCTCAAGAGGCCGTGTTACGTACTTGGTTGCGGTGGCGATGCACATGGCGTTCGCCTCTCCGACTCCGGAGCACTTTGTGGCCTGATCGAACCATTCTCCAAACTGTTTGATCGGGTCCAGAGAGACGAGCTGACTCTCCTCAAAGCACTGTGGACAAAAGAATCAGTCATGTATGAGAAACAGGCAGTACACGTTCAAGGTACTTGTACTTTACTCGAGTATTTCCAATTCATGATACTTCCACAGAGGAAATATTGTACTTTTTTTACTCCACTACATCTCAGAGGTACATATTGTACTTTTTACTACATTTGTCTGACAGCTTTAGTTTCTTCTCAGATGACAGTTTTTCATTGATGTAGATTAAACTAGACAACAGGATATAAAGGTGCTACAATGAAACATGCAATGCATAATACATAATACATGCATACATTAATGCAGCAGGAAAACACAGATATCTTCTGTGTCACATACTGTATTCAGATTAGAATAAAGACTCGAACATATAGCAGTATTTGTACACCTGATACTGTCTTTATTTCATCTTAACCTTGCAGTTACACATACCGGGTTAAGTCATATGTTTATCACCTTTACACAGGTACCTCACGTCTTTTGAACGCCACTCACCTCCTCGTCTCCCTTGTATTTCTTCCTCATGTCACTCAGGTCCATGTTCGTGCGCTCACTCGACGATTTCCTGCAGAAATTCAGCACAAACGAGGCACGAGACGGCGGATTTCTACCAAATACCCTGATCAGCCGCAATAAACTCGCACTGAGTGTGCGCCTCATGCTTGTCAAACCGACGTTGACGTCACCGCGCATCCTCGCTTACGTAAAAAGTGTTTTGTAACTTTTTATTTTTATTTAACGTGATTTTAAAAATATTATTTTCACACGTAGGGTTTGGTTATGAATAAATCTGTGATTTTGTGAACAGCAAATATGATTTAAAATCAAAATCAAAGAAGCGATTATGTCGATGATTAAAACGGCACGTCGACGCGTCATGCTACATTCAAGTCATGTCCGTTATTAAGAGCATCCAAAAACTGTTAACGTGAGAAACCTTGTTGTATCCACGGATGTATTACAACAATTTGAGGTACTTGTACTTGACTTGAGTATTTATATTTATATATTTATTTTGTCTCATGCCACTTAATGCTTCTACTCCTATTCATCTCAGAAGGGAAATATAGTTATTTTTACATAAAATATTTACTATATTTTTCTACTCTTAAGTACATCTTCCTGATTTCACTCACATACTTTACTCAAGTAACATTTTAAAAACCGGATTTTTTCTTCAAAATTATATATTTAAAATGTTGTATTAGTACTTTTACTTTAGCAAAGGATCTGAGTACTTCCTCCACCGGCTATGGATTGTTTTTCACATGGTGATCCTCTTTCGTCCAATATGACATTGAATGCAACAATAGTGTGTCGTCACTTCCTGTATAACGTTTCCGGTTAAAGATGGCGGCGACCTTGTGTGTAAAAGTTCTACCGAAACAGGGTAATGTAGAGTAAATAACGCATTTCTAGCTTCAGCTAACTGTCTGTTTCGAGTTAGTACTTTGTTGCCTGTGTTTTTGTAAAACGATCTAAAGCTAGCAGTGCTAGCTAGCTTCTATTAAACAGCGTGTCAGATAGGCTAGAGGTGTTTAGCTAGCCAGTGTTAGCTAGTAGGTGATTAACAGACTTTGTGTCTCTCAGGATGGCTTCCCCTGATACAGACCGTTCGGCACGGCTCCAAGGCCGTGACTCGCCACAGGAGACCGATGCACATCCTCAAACAGAAGCTCATGGCTGTCACGGAGTATATTCCTCCAGCCCGGGTCATCCCACCTGGAGCCTATCCACCCCAAAGCAAACAAGTCCAGGAGGTAGCACTCATCCCCTTCTAAGCCTTTAAGGGCCGATAGCCTATTTGTTTATGGAACTGAGTTAATTTCTAGAGCTGTATATCATATGTACACTACGTGGCCAAAAGCCTCCACACAAAACATTACATTGTAATTTGAATAGTGATATTACAGTACAAGGTCTTATGGCATGTTTAGGGTTAAAGTATAGTAACCATGCAGTGGATTCAGATTATTTACCAGCCTCCCACTAAATAGAAGAGGATAAATAAAATAGATTTATTCAGTACAATTACTACCCTCTGCATGCAAAGTGCATTCAAGCATCAAATGAGTCAGCGGTGGTGTGCAAACCTCTCCCAGAGGATCAAAGAGCTCTGGATGGCTCGTAACAGAGCAGCGTATCACACATGCATTTTGGCCCCAAACCATATCGTCCCCAAACTGTTGTCACAAAGTTGGAAGCAGGACAGTATGTGGGCAAGTTTGTCCTTTTACCAACATCGGACTGAATTTAATTTAGGCAAAGTTCTTGTACAGCTGCTTGTGAAGTTTAACTTATTTTGTTGAATAAAAAATAAGGTCTTATTCCCCATACCATGGTGTCACACAAAGTCAAAATAGTTGTTTTGGTATTAATACAAAAACTCAGGATTAATATAGAACAATTTCAAATGATATCTGTGAATAAAGTCATCGCCATATTGTCCCCAAACTCACTGCATACACACTATTGGTGACTTGTTTTAAACCATTAGTTAGCAGCTCCACTTCACTCTGAGACAAACTCCTCTCTTCTATTCCACCAGGATAGTGCCTTCATGGTGGTCATGAAGAGGAATTTGAAGAACGTGTTCCAGAACTCTAAGATGGTCGCTGTGGTCCAGAACAATGCCAGTAACGCTGAAGACATGATGGTGCTCAAGCACAGACTTCATAAACATGGCATCAGTGTCAAGTTCTTCCCCAACCAGGTAATGCTGAAATTGTTTTATTTAAAAAGTAAGAGCACCAAGCATGTTGAGTGTAACGGTGAGGTCACCATGCAAGCAGCCCGTCAGCCTCGTCCTCGTAGTTTGCTCCAGTGAAGTAGTTTTTTATGCCTTCATTAGATAGCTGACAGTAGAGAGATGATGGGAAATTAGTAGGAGGAGAGAGAGAGATTTGGAAAGACATGCAACAAAGGTCCTTACTAGGCCACCAGGGCAACCCAGTCGTGTGGTTTTATTGGCTTTTGAAACTATAAAATCCAGCATGTGTAACATTTCTTTCAAACTAAATGGACCAGAGCCACATGATTTCACCGACCGAGGATCACACAATCTCTGGCGTTAGACATGTTTAAGTTGTTGCTTTTTGTTTTGGTTACACAAAATGTAGTTTTTCATGCTTTGAAACATGCGTCATCTGTACGGCTACTACTGCATACATGTAAAATAATCACTCAAAGTTGATAAGAACGTGACTGAGATCTGTTTCCTTTACACAAAACACACAACATTCTGCTCAACTTTGAACCCCTGTAATCCTAGTTTTAGTTTATTCTAATCATAAATCCTGTTTTGCTTTTTTCAGGTGGTTCGGTCGTTCATTAAAGACGGTCTTTTCTCCAACATGGCTCCTCTGTTCATCGGTCCTACAGTTCTGTTTGTTAGTGAAGAGCCTAAAGTGAAGGAGATGCTGTCGACTCTGAGGGCCAGCCCACAGATGACGCTCCTCGGTATGTTTATCATCTGTGCCTGCATGCAAGGATCTTTATGTCTTAATTATTATCAATGAGATGTCAATAATTAATAGAATATATTTTAACGCCCAATCAGTTAATTAACTAATTAATTCACTTCAGTAGAGGAAGATAAAAAGAGGTTTAAAACACCTGGATCTTGTTTCATTAACTTCACTTTAACTTATCGTGATCATTTAACTGCAGCTCGTTCATCACTGCTTTGCTCACCTGTCTACAGGAGCCTGTATAGACAACGCGCTGCTGAGCGCTCAGGGCGTGCTGAGCTACTCCAAACTGCCGTCGCTGTCTGTCGTCCAGGGCGAACTGGTGAGCGGGCTGACGATGCTCACCTCCCACACGGCCTCCTTGCTGCAGCGCCACCCGGCCCACCTGTCGGCCCTCCTCCAGCAGTACGTCAAGCAGCAGAGCTCGGAGGGAGCTCCCAAAGCAGAGGAGGCCACGTAGAGCTGCAGAGGAGATCACAGGGACTGCTGCAGATTTCCAGCTGCTTGGAATGACTTGAGACTGTTGGGTTGGACACATTGATAGAATTTATTCAACTGGCGCTGAATTCAACTAAATCGTACAATGTGCATCCAGAGGAGCGCCGTGGCTGCTGTGAATGAAGGAAGCTGCAGACTTGACTGTTTTCAGTGTACCTCAACCTCCTCAATGGAAGTCTTGGATGGACAGTGCTGCAAAAATGTGGGTGTCACCCACGCATTTCCTTTATTTAAGGATATTGTCACATATAAATAAACTATTTCAACACAATGTTCAGTCTTCATTTTAGTTTTTTTCTTGAGTTAAATGTACTTTACTTTTGATTTGCCCAAAGTAGCTGCAGTAGCAGAATGGAAAACCACTCCAGCCAAAATAAACACAAGTGGTCACAGATCCTGATGGGTTAATCTGCAGATTACAGCATGTTAATCTGGGTCAGTTAGTCCATTACAGCCCGCCTATCTGAGGGAGACACTCGTTGCTCAGGCGCTCGCTTCAACACCACGCTCAATGCCAGAACTGTCTTTAAGCCCATTTAAATTCAGGTCTAAAGGTGCTTTGTGTCACTCTTTTTGACAAATAAAAAGTGTTTTAGTATATAAAATTGCATGCTTTTATTTTGGTATTTATCACAAAAATAAGAGCTGCAGATATTTGGCAACATTTACACACTATTGGTAAATAAAGGGTAAAGTATGACCTGCATTGAATGGTTGACAAACCAATACATATTTGTTTTTACACACATATTTTAGTCCATTCTGTCCCCTTTAAAATACCGTAGGCCTACTTTATAGATTATTTCTATTATGATGAGGCCCTATTTAAGATCCCAGCCTTCACTCTATAACGGAGTCAACTAGGTGTGCAGAGTGAGTGGAGGTTGGCTGGATTTACTCTCCACTAGGCTTCCTCCTCCTGCTAGACGCTGTGTAATTCCAGCTAATGCGGATAATGCCCAGGACACATTGCGCATCGCACGCGCCGCCTGCGACGCACAGCTCTCCTTGGATTTGATTCGGAGGGACGGAGCTCGTGTCACCCACCGACGGAGAGGGCACGAGATTATGTGATCAGAGTTAGTGATTATCTCTGGATGTAACTTGTAGTTTGACTTTTTTTGTTTTTAAACGTGTTTCGACGTGTCTTCTTCGTCGGAATGGTGATTTTCTACAGTTTCTTTAACGCCAAATGAGACACTTGTTGGATTAATCAGGCGCAGATGATGAGAGTCACAGGTGGATTTCAGGTAAGACTTCTTTCCTGGAGTTTAAACATTAGCTCGCTCAGAAAACGCAAAGTTTGGGTTCAGTTCTGCTGCAAAAAAACGAACCAAACCAGCAGAAAATGTGAGATATTATACGTTAAATACTAGGCATCGTGTTCATATTGTTAAAATACTATATTGTTTGTTTGAAATAGTCCAAACGTCCTCATCTGTGTGCAGAGACGGTGACATCTTAACGGGTTTTCGATGAGTTTGTGCAGCACTTAATAGTTGAAATGGGTCCTAAAAGGCTTGAAGCAGTTTCACTGAAACACATCAGTGTGGCTGCTTCCTGGTTGTGAGTCAGTCAAAACAAATGCACAAGTGTGTGTTGTGCAACAAACATCTTTTATTTGCTCTGCTTACAATCAGACAGGTCCTGTTAGGTTTTCTCACCTCTGTTTTGGGATTACAAGCTCGTTGTAATTTGATTTAATCCTTACTGTTTAAAATGTTTGTGCTGTAAATCATATATCAATATTTAGTCCTCTATTAATCTTGTATTGGCTGCAGTTATTTATTCCAAACAGCGGTATTATAGCGGTGATAATCTCTGTATCTTAACCTCATCCTCATGATGCAGCTCGGTGACTGTTGCCAAAACCTCAGTTGACTTGTTTTGTTTGCTCCCATTTCCACATAATGAGCTCGTGCTCGTTTCTGAATCAAACATGAGGAAAAGTAGCATTCTGGTTTATTAAACAGCCTTTGAATGCTTATTTGAAGTATTTGAAGTGGAATTGATCTACGTTTCCTGAAAGTGCACAACCTCATCTGCATGTGTCAGGAAAACTTATACTGTGATATTTGGATTTCAAACACAAGTTTAAAATCTTTAACTCTGAGATTATACCTTGTGGAAACTAACATAACTTTTCTAATGAGATCAAAATCAATTTTTTTCACCTGTAGAATATTATTTGTTCCGTCTTTAGTAATAAGCAAGCTCAGAAACCTGCAAATCCTTTCATCCTTTTTCCAGCACATGCTGTCATCACTGAGGTCAGTTACTCTGGTCCTGTCCCGCCTTTACATAACAGCAAGCCCGCTGCTTCTGCCCCCTTTCAGAGGAACATCAGTTGTAATGCCCCATTCTATTCTATTGTTACACACACAGAGACTATCTGAATGTAGTAACTTCCCTACTTGAGTGAATAACGAACTAAAAGCAACTGAAAATGCTGCACATGCAAACATCCAGTTTCCTGCATGCAAACTAAATGTGCTCCCTGTCTCACAAACACGTTCAATGGAAGTTTTCACTTGTAAAAACACACATTTGACATCAAAGTACTGCCCTGTAAGTCATTTATTCGTTTTATACAACTTTATCTATCATCAAACTAATATATTGATCACTTACGATCGCCTTCATTGACTGCAAAGCTCATTCAACTACTCCAATTAATCAAAGTTCTTAAAAAGGAAAAATAATTCATTATGTTAAGAAAGAAATGAATAAATAAATCAATTTACATTTTAAACAAATTTAAATATTCTTCCATTCTTCCATGCCAGAAACGCAACATATTTTCAGTTTTTATGTCTTTAAACTTTCATTCATTATCCAAACCGCTTATCCTGTTCAGGGTCGCTGGAGCCGATCCCAGCTGACATTGGGCGAAGGCAGGGTACACCCTGGACAGGTCGCCAGTTCATCGCAGGGCACATGTAGAGACAGACAAACATTTGCGCTCACATTCACACCTACGGGCAATTTCGAGTCTCCAAATAACCTAAGCTGCATGTCTTTGGACTGTGGGAGGAAGCCGGAGAACCCGGAGGGAACCCACGCTGCAACAGGGAGAACATGCAAACTCCACACAGAAGGACCACCCGGGATTGGGGATCGAACCCGGGCCCCTCTTGCTGTGAGGTGATAGTGCTAGCCACTACACCACCGTGCAGCCGTGTCTTTAAACTTGTTTTTGAAAAGTGCTTATTGTATTGATCATTTCAGATTCACCTAAGCGGATAACTTCAAGTCTTTTATGAGCCAGCGGACGAGGTTACATTGTTCTCACTGTTGTCCTGCTGTGACTGTGGTCTGCACATTTGTACTTTTCATGTTGTGTCGGTGCTCTCTGCCTCGTGTTGCTCCTCCACCGAGTGGCTAAAAAAACATCCTCTGAAAAACCAATTAAGCAGAGGTTAGTAATCCTCCCCCGAGGAGAACGGAAGCTGTTCCACCAGCTTGTGCAAAATCATACCGTGTCCTGTGTGAGGAAGTTCATTCACTTATAGGAAAGTAAACAAGAGCTAAATGAATCAATCAATATTCTAGCATGAAAAATGACATATTTCATGTTGAGCAATTTCTCTCACAGGACTCAAAATGACAAGAATGTTGCACTGCAGCACCACAAGATATGTTCTTAAAAAATGACTATTTGGGTTTTTTAACCACCTTACTCATGTTCAAACACTCAAGATTAACAGATTGTTCTGTGACAGTAACCACAAGAATGACTCTTCATAGCCTGTTCCTGTTTTTTATTACCTTAAGCACATTATAAAGGAACCTCTTGGCAAATGAAAATTATTTTCTTTATGTGCTTACTTTTATTAAAAAGACTTTGAAGCCCAAGTTGCTCTTCTCAAAACAAAGGTATTTTATGCATGTCAGAAATTCTCCCATTTATTGTGAAGCATATTTAGTTTTCTGTGTCTTTAAGACCCAGAGCAGTCTAGATGAGGATCCCGGATGTCCAAAATGTGTCCAGGTCGCTCTGTTAGGTAACTGGATTACACAGAGTCCCATCTCGTCTCCTGCTCTGTTGAGCCGGTTTAACACTTTCACTTTGGTTTCTTTCTGGTGGAGCCGACTCGTCCTCATGGGTCATTAAACAGCTCTTCACGAAGAGACGATATAATATAATAGATGTTCAACATTTGGTAAAAGAATGACGTTAAAGGAAGAGCTGGCTCCACTGCAACTTAAGGATTGATTGCATGTGTAATTCATTTACGCTGCAACAGTTTGTTCATGTATTCCACGTAGACCATGATGTTTAAGAGATCATTTATTATTTGTTGTTTGACGATTAATAAGCAACAACTTAATAATGGATTGACGTACCAAAAGTAATTTATCAGGGAAAAAAGCCAAAACTTAGACGATTCCAGCTCCTTAATTGTGCTTTTCTCTGATTTACAATAATGTAATTTGTGTTGAAAACAATCTCACCAAAAGGTCCATTCAGTAGCTATTCTGGAGCTTTTGATCAAATCAGATGATCTTCATCAGCAGCTGTCATGAATGTATTTGTATTTTGAGCTGTTTGTTGGTAAAACAATGACTTTAAGGACTTGTGAGGAGGAGTTTCCCAGTTTTCTGACGTTTTGTAGAAACACACATTTTAACCAAACAGAAGAGACATAATCAATACCTGTGGCTCCACCTCAGAAGGCTTCACATTTTTATTTCCAGCCGTAAAACTGCACACGGAAAGCTACTTTGATGTGTGTTCTTATTTGTTGTAACACAGACAGGAGACATAACATTGATGATATGATCTCTCCACAACCAGCGGATCCCAGTGCAGAGGGGAGTCTGAGGTCGGCGCTCCGACATGGATTCACACGGGTCTTCACTCAACCGCAGCCCATCGCTGGCGAGCGGCCTGGAGAAGTCTTCACCGACGTGGAAGCCGTCCCACTCTCGCAGCAGTAGCACCTCCCGGTCCTCCTCCAGACAGGTGAGGCGCCAGATACAGACAACACCAAAGGGATTATGGGTATATCTATGTAAATGATTGTTGTTTAAAGGAAACTTTAAGTCCTTGCTTTATATCAGTAAAGATTTCCCCAGAATGACATCTGACCTTTCGAGATTATATTCGTTATTTTGCAGAAAGCTACTGAGTTTAGTGAGCCTTGATGCTTTGGCTATTCGTGTGAAAGGCAGTAAAGATGCCAAAGAGTCCTGGGAGCCAGAAATGAGTTAGCATATTTGCACTTCTGGATTCTGAAAGTGTTTTTGGTGAGATGCCTGAAATAAAGTCTGTGTTTAACACAAACTGAAGAGATTTTAACGTTTTGTTCTACAACATAACATCAGTCAGTGAATACCCCTCTGGTGAATTTAGAAGCTTTTAAATGTCTTTAAAAAGACTAAAGCTCAGTGGATATTCCCCGTTTTCTCCATTCACACCGTTTATAGGTTATCAAAGACTGGGAAGTGATTGACGACCTTCAGGTAGAAACCCAAGCAGGAAGTGACAGTCTTCACGACATGACCACCCCGGGAATCTGTGAAGGATATCTCCTGAAGAGGAGGAAGTGGCCTCTGAAAGGTTGGCACAAGGTGAGGAAACCGTCCTCTCGGTCACCTCGTGTGTTTACAGATAAAGTCGGTGTCTAAGAGGATGGTGTTTGATCTCTTTTTCAGCGATACTTTGTCTTGGAAGTAGGAAACTTGCGTTATTCCAAAAATCAACAAGATGTAAGTAAATATCATAACGGGATTTTTCACCTACTACTTTTAACAACGCTAAATAAATGCACCTTTTTGCACTGTAGGTCTCCAGGGGAAGAGTCCAGGGCTCTTTAGCTGTTAGCCTCGCAGTCATGTCCATAAACAAGAAGACAAATCGGATTGACTTGGACGCAGGAGACATTCTCTATCACATGAAGGTAAGCATGTCCAAACAAATAACCAGAGTGCCTTTAGATTAAAAAGACAAATATATGATTTTTCTTGTCTCTCCAAGGCAAAGAGCCACGAGCTCTTCTACATTTGGGTAACCAAGCTACAAGCCCACCGCCTGTACAAGAAGAATGAGGCGGCTCACGTTCACAGCGGCTTCCTCCACACTTTGTCCCACGGCGCCGCGGCCGGACAAGCTCAGAGCAACGGAGACTTGGTGATTATCAAAGGAGCTGTGAAGTCAAACGTAACACGACAACTTTTACAAGAGACTCAAGGTGAACTCCTCTTCCCTGTGTTTACCAGAGCTCTGCAGGCATGGCGCATCCAGCTAGAGCATCGGCAGGAGTGCTGCGCTCCGCTAACGCCGCTGTGAACAGCAAAGTGTCGGCCTGGCTGCAGCAGAGTCACGACCCAGACACCTGTGTTCAAGGTACGTGTCTTCTAAAATATATTGGTAGACCAGCAACTGCTGTCAATAAATAGATCATTAAATACATCATGTTTTCTTACAGAGCTGAACCGCTGCCATTTGGACCTTTCTGAGATAAACTGCTTAATCCAGAGGCTGCAGATGTCGGAGACGGGTCAGACTTTGACGAACGGAGACCTGAAGCGCATCATCAGCATACAGGTAGACCGCTGTTCACTTTGGAGCCGCTCCTCCCTGGGCAGCATCACGTGAAAGTAAAGATGACTTATTCTCATAATCTGATCCAGAATCTCTCGCTTGAGAAGCCGAAGAGGCCGAGGTCAGGGAAGATATGGGGCCACTCTCGCACACTATCCAGAGTGGAGGCCCTGGGAATGGTAAGAATGATCTGTAACTCACTCAAAGATATGTGACGGACATTGTTTTGAAATGCTAATTGTTTATAACCATAAATTAAGTCGTAATACTCACAATTTCACATCCCAACCCTTCTGTAACATTTTGGGACCTTTTTCTAACCCAAAGCCGATACGTGGGATTACTAAATCGGTGAGTTGGCAACGGGAAGAGACGACCTAATTTATGAAAATGATTAAATGTTCTCTGTAGCAGCCTGAAAATGAATTGTGACTGTATTCATTTTGACAAAATGCTTTTTTCAGATTAAAGTTACAACAAGGAACTTTTAACTGTTCATGAAACGGTCTCAATTTGATATATGACCTACATAAGTAAACAAGACCATCAGCCGGACAATTGGCTATTTCTAGATAGTTAATCTTCTCTAAATCAGACTTAACAGTTCACAACATGCAGGACGTAGTGCTGGGCCCGCTGGAGGCACGGGAGAACCAGAACCAGGACTGAGAGGGGCAGACTGTCAGACCCTGCTGCAGTAAAATGAGAGGTTTTCAGAAAACCTGCAGGGCTGTGATACTAGAGGATCAGGTTTGAGCTATAAAAAAGAAGTCAACTTGATGTTCCAAGTTTAAATAATTATGTCAAAAACAGAAGTGTATAAAACACAAATTAGTGGTTTTACGGTACCTTTCAACCGTCCTCCATCGTTCTCTGTTCCCCTTCATAGCTGTCCTCCAGTCACCTGGGCAGCTCGCCTAACCTCGGTGCATCAGCCTCCTCCATCCCTGACTACGTCTCCTCCCAGCTGTCCCCTCCTACTTTCACGTCGCCCGAGGGCAAGAAAATCCAGCAGGACATCTGCACCATGTCTCTACGAGGTCAGAAAAACAGAACATGCGTGTTTACACACAGGTAGACGGGGTTCCTGTGTTGTAGGTAGATGAGCAAAATCCAAGGCAAGATCAGAGAATCCACAGAGACGATTATGCAAAAGGAATAATGTTATAAACGTTCATATTAAAAGAAATCTGACATGAATATGCATTAAAATGATTCTTATTCCTCCTCAGTGATTGCTTCCCTGAAGGCAGTGCATGAAACTCTGTCCCAGGAGAGGCAGAAGCTGCAGGAAGTCTGGGAGACCAACAACATCCACCAGTCCAACACATTAGCTGAGGTAAGATCCATGCAGCGCCTGTCTTTTGGATTCTCGGACACATATTCCCTCTGTGGGTTTTGATGGCTGGGTTTTCTTTGTTCCTCTTTCTCCTACTCCGTCGACAGCCTGCAGCAGCGAGGCATCCATCCCACGGGCCTCCCTCAGTGGCAGATTCGGCTGCGGAGTATTTTGACGCCAGCGATGACGTCCTTTGTGGAAGTTCTTCTGAGGTGTCCGATGAGTCGGGACTCAGCGATGGAAGCACCACCAACTCTGAGCCAGAGGAAGGATATGGTGGGTACATTTACACGAGTACCATTTAGCTGCGTTTCCGCCAGGCGGCAACCTCCGGTTATGCCGAGTGCAGACGATGCGGAAGCGTCTTAAAACGTGCATTCTCTGTACTTACCAGCAGGGGGCGACTCCTCTGGTTGCAAAACAAGTCCGATTGTATGGAAGTCTATGAGAAAATGACTCTACTTATCTCTTGATTTATTACCTCAGTAAACATTGTAAATGGACCATAAAGCAGGGTATGCTTTAGGGCGGGGCTACTGTGGTGTGACGTATACAGCGTCATTCCTCAGCATTCCGAATATGGTAACTTCCATTCATCGGTTGCAAAAAAAAAACACATGGCGACCGCCGTAATCCAAGATGGAGACAATGAAATCTATGGTTTCCGCCAAAAAGTTCCTGAACAGATGCATCAAACTGCCCTTTTGCTATGATTAATATTGTTTTCTTTCACCTACATCACAGCATCGGCCACCAGGAAGTACCGTGCTAGCATTTCCAGGGCTCCAAACAGCGTTGTTCCCAAGAGCACCGGCCGGCAAACCACACTGCCTGCTCACTGTCCCGACAACAGCCACGTGGGCCTCATGGCTATCCTCTACAATAATATCGGCAAGTCACACCGCTCTGCAATTGACCCTTTCTCTAAGCCCCTCCCCCCTTGGTTACAATTAGGCCTGTCAAGCTTTCGCACGCGGCATGTCAATATGGTGGTATTCTTATGTGCTGTGTTTTTCCTCAGGTAAAGACTTGGCTCGAGTGTCCATGCCAGCGCCTCTCAATGAGCCTCTTAACTTGCTGCAGAGGCTGTGTGAAGAGCTGGAGTACAGTGAGCTGCTGGATACCGCCAACAACACACCAGACCCCTACCAGAGGATGGTAAGACTATTCAAATCTATGAAATAGATGGGAAACAATGTCAACATAGTAATGTTGCAACCCTGATAAATCTGCACCTGCTGAGATGTTGATAATTCTCCCTAAATATATAACTCAGACTCCCGTCCTGGAATATTTTTGTGCACCAATCTTGACTCTATTTCAACTGATTGGAAAAGTTCATGTCCATTTTAAAATAATATTTAAAAATGCTGGGCCTGGGTTAAGCAAACATGGCGACAACACCTTCAAGGGAAGCAAGGTTGTCATAGAAAAATAGACCAAAAAGTCTGAACCTATTCTCTTAACAATGAAATAAAGATGAAACAAAATGTTATTTTATCTCCGACAGATTTACATTGCTGCCTTCGCTATCTCTGGTTACTCCACCGCAACGTTCAGGAACCGCTACAAGCCGTTTAATCCGGTGCTGGGCGAGACCTACGAGTGCGCCAGAGAGGACCGGGGCTTTCGTTTCATCAGTGAGCAGGTATCTCACAAACACTACATTCATTACCAGACATACTGTTATTACATAATGTCTTATTCTTAAGTCTGTAAAGTCCCAGTGAAACGGGAAGTTAGCTTCTGATTCCGAGCGTCAGTGATATTGGTGAGAAGAGGTGCCTGCGAAGAGCTCAAAGGATATTAAAAGACAATACCCAGCCCCAGATTGGGTACATTTGCATTTAGCATTTATATATTTCTTTTGCTAACATTAGCATTATGAAAATTAGTTAGCTAGAGCGATCGCAAACTTTAGTTGACGTTCTCGCGAGTGTGTGGCTGAGACAGAGAAAGGTCTCGAACATACTTAATTATCTCCTGATGTGTGCAAGTGTCAGAGCAGCAGCTTTCTATCTCTTCAGTACTTCTTCTTCCACACCCATAAAGACTGGAAGTATCTGTTTTATAATTCTCAGTAAATGATATTTCACCAGGTCTGCCATCATCCCCCCATCTCTGCCTGCCATGCAGACTCAGAGAACTTCTCCTTCTGGCAAGGTGACACTCTTCTGTTATCAAACCAAATTCATAATTTGGGTTTCAGTTAGTGGTTAGTAGTAATCACGTGTATTTATATCCTCTAACTTTGTTCTGAGATGAATTTGAGAAAGTTGATCAGACGTTTATTCTCAACAATATTTATATGACCCGAACAGACCAGCGATGGAAGAATAAATTCTGGGGGAAGTCGCTGGAGATTGTTCCAACAGGAATGGTGAACGTCACTCTTCCAAGGTAAACAGGCTACACCTGACTTGACACTAGCCGTTACATGCAGGTGATCTTCCAACCAACAGTCCTAAACTTAAAGATACTCGGTTTACAACGATGTAAAACAGAGAAAACCAGAAAACATTTGCATTTGACTGACAAACTTATTTTGGCGCTTTGCTTGAATTTGGGTGTTTTGTCCAGGTACGGAGACCACTACGAGTGGAACAAAGTAGTGACCTGCATCCACAACGTCCTCAGTCAGCAGCGCTACCTGGAGCATTACGGAGAGGTCACCATCCGCAACCTCAAAAGCAACGTCTGCACCTGCAAGATCACCTTCGTCAAGGTGAATGAAACGTCTTCCCGCACCACTCAGCCCTCTTCTCTTCATAATGTGTTTGGTTCCACAGAAAATCTCAGGCTTCTGTCTGACCAGTTTGTGTTTTCGTTGTAGTCTCGTTACTGGGGTTCAGACATGAACAAGAACGAGGTGCAGGGCACGGTGCTGGACCAAAGTGGGAGCGTCATTCACCGGTTCGGAGGTCTTTGGCACGAAGGCATCTTCTGCGACACTCTGCCTACTCCGAAATGTGTCTGGAAGCCAAGTGGGTCTGCGATCATAACAAACAACACTCAGGAGATGTTTAACCAACCTGTTTGTCCCTGAAGGTTTTCATGCTGAGATTTCTGCTTGAGAGGTTGAGGGTTTAAATCTGACGTGACTGGAATTGATCAAGCACTCCCTGTTGCCAAAACCGCTAATCGGCATAACCTGAGCGGCTTGTGTCTCCCCACAGATCCCCAGCCAAAGGATTACCTGCTGTACTACGGCTTCTCCAGCTTCGCCATGGAGCTGAACGAGCTCACCCCCGACCTGAAGCCTCTCCTGCCTCCGACAGACAGCCGCCTGCGCCCTGACCAAAGGTGAGCCGAGCTGCAGACGGTGGTGCAAAGATATCTCCATAGATGAGGAGGGAAAACGTGTCCATGCTTTTATCTTCAGTAGAAACAACTGAGGTCTCCCTAAAATATTAAATTAGACAGCTGCAGCTGATTCACTTGAATTCAGGGTCAAGATACTCTTCAAATTCGTCTTCTTTTGAATAGAATGCTGGAGGACGGAAAGGTGGATGAAGCGGACAGAAAGAAAGATGATATCGAGGAGTTTCAGAGAGAGCGGAGAAAAGAGCTCGGCAGAAGAGGAGAAGAACATGTCCCACGTTTTTTCAGGTACGTTTTTTACGATGATGACAAACTATTAAGTCCTGTTACAACAAATGTATAAACCCTCTTACTATAATGATTAATTATACAGGTCTATATTATTAATAATACATTTTAAATCTTACTGTTTGGTTGCATGTCTCTATATTTTTGATGGAGTTCAACGTGGAATGCAGTTTATTTTTGTTATCGATCGTTTGGTCTTTAAAAGATTAGAAAACGGCACAAATGGTACAAATGGTCATCACGATGTCCTAGAGCTCGAGGTAACTTCATGCAATGTCTTGTTTTTTACAACAAACAATCTAAAATATTGAATTCACTATAATGTCATGTTCTGTTCAAGTGTTTTGTTCAAGTGTTCTTGAGCAAAATCATGAATCGTGTCAATATCAAAGCATGTAAATTATCTTCTGCTTCTTTGTTCTTCTTCTTTTTTGTACTGGTGGTTTTAAGTGAGATGTTTTATTCAAAGACAACAAAAGTAAAATGTTTTCTTCTTCATCCTTTTTCTTCTTCATCCTTTTTCTTCTTCATCCTTCTTCTTTGTACTTTTACCTCTTATTTTTGTTCTTCCTTTTTCCTCCTCTCCTTCCTTTCTTCTTCTTCTTCTTCTTCTTCTTCTTCTTCTGCCTCTGCTTCTTCCTCTTTCTTCTTCCTCTTCAGGAAAGCCAAAGATTCCTGTGGACGGGACGTGTGGTTGACAAACGAGACGTACTGGAAGCTCAGACAGAATCCCGGTTTTGCTAAAACTGAAAACATAACTGTGTGGTAACGAGACACCAGACACCAAATGACATTAAAGAGAGAGAGAGAGAGAGAGAGAGATTTAAAGATATCAGCATTGGATATTTGGACAGCATATATGAACCGCTCTGAGAGGTTCAGGGTGGAGATAGTGCTGCTGGTCTCCTCTCGTTCCTTCTGTGCACCCGTGACCGGATCACGGGAACCCTCGGCGCCGAGTACCTCCATCAGACCATCAAGTCCCCCAGCGTCCAGCAGCACAGGTGAAGAACCGTGGACAGAACTTTCTCATCATCGTCAATTTTCTAATGCATTTTAAAAAACTTTTTTTTTTTTTTTTAATAATTCGATCAGCTCATATATGTTTATATTTTTGAGAGTTTTCTGCAGAAAAGAATGTGTGATGCACACTGATTGCATTTCTCTGCCAGGTTATTAAGAGGCCTGCTGTATTAAAAACATTTATTTAAATCATGCTCTCCTCTTGTGATGAGTACAGTTTGACTGTATGAATGTACTGAACTTGTTCTTTATCTGTGTCGGCCCACACATTCTTCAATCTCTTCTCTGTCATGGCCGTTTTTCAGCCGCAGCTGTTTTCATCATAAAAGCTCTTAAAACGAATTCAACATAAATACGTACGTATGTCGGTACATACACATATTTAAAAGAGTGTTTTTATGTCATTTATAGTGAAAATAGTATCCAGCTGGTTGGAACCATGTACATACTGTACTTATACAGTACATTGAACTGTGTTTTATTCTTCTGTGATATCAATGAATGTGTTCTGACTTCATTTGACTGCAGATAAATGTATTTATGGACTCGTGTCTGGAAATAAAGTTGAATGTATAATTATAAGTTGTTCGATAGTGATATTCCAGCACAAATTAATTCTCACATAATATCTCATTAAATTGGATCTGCAGCATTTTCTTTACTTTGTTCAGTTGATCAAAAGTTCTATACCGTCATTAAATAAAAGGAAATCAGACGAGGTTTGACGTGTGTAAGCTTTAATTTCATGAATAAAAAAACAATACAACACACAATTATGCCACTTTTTTAATAAATAACAGTTTTCCCCGTTCAGAACATTTTCATCTTATTTTTGCAATTTATAAGCTCTTAACAAAAGAGTCAGAGGATTATTGCTCCCTCGACATAAACAGTGCACTTGGCTCACACACAAAAATAACATGCTTGTTGCTCGACCTCGTCTGGTCTCTCTTCTTCACTCTATTTCTATATTATACAGTAAAATCTCTGGAAATACAGTTCCCACACAGTCGTACTCTCTTGCTGAGGGGAAACATGTGCGCGAGGGAAACGCAGACTCATGGGAAATTGAGGAATTGGATTGTTAAACATCAGGGATCGGCTGAAGTTGATTGTAATAGCTGAGATGTCCAGCAGGGGTCGTTCCTGAGGCGTCTGAAAGCTTTTTCATTCTGTTTTTATGTGAGATCTTGCACTCGTGTATGTGCAGGAGTGAACCACGTCAACAAACCACAGCACGTTAAAATAAATAACCGACATCGTCCACAGGCCAGCGATCACATACAACGTTGCTCTCATTGTTTTCTGCAATGCCACCGTTGATCCTAAACTAATTTACTTTCTATTAATTGCACTTGAAGCTCGAGTTGTCTGTCGTACACCTTCATTAAGGTCCATCGTCACCTCTTTCCTACGACATAAAATTTAAATAGTACATCTTTTGGAAATGTTACACAAGCAACATACAATATATCCATTCTGTTTACAGCATAAACACTTCATTACCATTTAACTTTATTTAAATGTTGAGGTAAAGGACTGAGCTGTCACACACTTTGTCCCTTTTTGCATCAGCATCATTGAGACCATTTTGCAGAGTAGGCCTACTGCAGTCAGACTTTAGACAAAACTCGTAAATAAAACCAGCTCGGCTCAGAAAAGAGCTTGAATTTTGTGTCGACATGTGAAACCTTAATAGAGTGCTGCAGTAATGAGTCCGAAAAGCAGAAATGAGTTGGCGTTTTGGCACTTCTGTGTCCCAAGTCTTGAAATTCATGTTTTTGTTTGGGTTAGGGGCCTAAAATAAGGTCTGTGTTTAACACAAGCTGAAGAGAGTTTCACGTTTTGTTCAACGATTTAAAATAAGTCAGTAAACACCTCTCTGGTGAATTTAGAAGCTTTTACGTGTCATAAAAAAGAGTGTAAATGAGACGACTAAACGTCCTCACGAGAACACTAGTCCTCCTTTAGCTTAGTGGAGGAGACGGGAAGTCATGTGACCGTGGTGGAGTTCCTTCATAGCCTAACGTTAGCTTCTTACTGCTGCTGATTGTACTCACGCTTCAAACATCATAAAAGTGGTGTTCATTTGTGAAGAATCATCAAAAACATTTGTTTGCCAAAGAGATTATTTCGTGCAATCATCCAAAATACAAAGGAATAATCCTATTGGCTTTTTGTGGAGGGTGTGAGAGTGTGATGCTAACTTCCTGGTTGGCCTTTAAAAACACGTCATCCCTGCAACACTCTAAAAAGGAAACAGGGATTTAAAAAGACAAATTGAAATACTTAAGTCCAATCATCCAACTCAACCATTAAATATTAACCAGGCACCGAAAACAAAAGCTGTATTTTATCAATTCAGTCGACAGATTTTGCAGATTTCATTTTCCAACATTAAGGTCTTAAAGTTCTCTCTACGCTGCCAGGAATTTAATTCCTTTATTAGTTAACGCTTTGCCGGCCTAAGTCTCATCAAATTTAAATATATTGAGTCTAAAAATACTGCAATCAGCCTGTAAAATACCCGACATATTTAAGTCTCAACTGTACGAGCGGAACTCCTCGCTGGCCCCTAAAACCCCCAAATTCTCTGAAGAAGAATATGAAACGTTTGGTATCAGAAAGTTGATATGTGCTTTGATCACATTCGGTTTTTCTGTTTTACTGTGAAGGAATAGTTTAATAGGAGTTTTTTGACGAGCTAGGCTAGCTGTTTCCCCCTGCTTTAACTCTTTATGCTATGCTATGCTAGGATAGGCTAACGGTCTCCTGGCTCGAGCTTAATTTGTAGCGTACAGAAATGAGAGTGGGATCAATCTCAAAATGCAAAACTATTTCTTAAAGTATTATGTTTTCTTTTCTGGTTGTTGTCACTATTTTAGATACAGCTTAAAAAAATCAGATATCTACAAAAGTACAGAATGCTGCTACCGTTTTCATACGACAATCAAGCATTTCAGACAATCAAGCATTTCAAGTGCAGATGTATTTGTACTTTCCTCTCTCCCTTTAGAAAAGACTAAAGTCACCCTGTACTGCACCGAACGAGTGCCCGTCTGTCGCCTCCAGTGTTGTCTGAGGCCATTAGCACACCTAGGTTTAGGAATGAGGAGCAGATCTCTGATCAGCGCTGACTGCAGCCTCACTCTTCATTTCTGTCACCCGGCTGGGAGCCGGGACTCTTGTCAGCCAGAGTCACGACATGATTGGCCCGAAGACTTGGGAGGAAATTCAGAGTGTCTGTCTGGTCACTTTGTGCTTCCTGTTTATCGAGGGTCTGAGGGTGACAGGGCCCCGTCTGTTTACCTACCGGTGCATGGAGCCGGTCTGAATGACCCACTTTTTAACACGTCTGCACTGGAAAACATGAACAGTGGGTGCACTTAGTTTGTGTTTCCAGTTCCGTCGTTATCGATGTTGGGTTTGATCGCAGGCTTTATGTGTGTGTGTGTGTTGACAGCAGCGTCTTCACATCCACTGACTGCAGCAGAGGCCTGGGTCTTGTCAGCCAGGCCTTATAATGAGGCCTTTTTCCACTCTATGAAACCAAACAGTTTTGTGATGAAATGTTTTGTATCAAATCCTTAAATGAGCATAAAGCTCATGCAATAGGAGAGGGTGAGCTACAGGAACACTTCACCCACAAAATAACCATCTGTGTATTGATTGCTCATCCAGAAACGGCTGAAAATTTAGTAAATCCTTCATGAATTTTGAACGGATTTTGTAATTTGGTTCATCAAGGATTTTCTCCGTCTTTTGAGTCTTTGATCAGCGTGGAGGCATGTCAAAGCAACGCCGGATGAGTAATGGATATACAAATGGTGTTTTACAGATAGTATTACTTTAAAATGGGAGTATTTTAAATTTTTTGTGACAAATTGGTGTAACTCAATGTCTTTAAAACACATTTTTTGCCCAAAGGCTCACATTGCTCTACCTCCACCTCTACTCCAACAGCATCGTTCTTCTCCCACCACACTAACTAGTGGGTAGTACTGCAGCTTTGACCTATCATTATTTAGGGCCATTTTATAGCCGTTTACAGACCCAGAATTGGAAAAGTCAGACAGTGAATATCACTCGTTTTTCAACATGTGACATCCCATAGAAAGGCAGTCAAAAGGTTTATGAAGTTAGTGCTTCGTTCATGCTTTAAAGCTGCCGGTATCCTTCATCGGAACTGCCTGTCAGGTGGTCGAATAGCTTCAAAAACTAGTGTCTGATGTTCAATAACTTTCCATAAACCGACAATCAGACACTCGCACCCATTTCACGGCGTGATTAGAGGTGATTGGGAAACAGAATACTTTGAGGAGCTTTGAAGATGTTGGTTTGCCGCCAAGAGAAACCAGAGTATAAAAGAGCCAAACGTTTGTTGTGTGAGAGCCTGTCCTCTTAAAAAGTACAACTGAGAGCTGTTTGGTAACTAACACCAGAAGGATCCCAGCAGGACTCCCTTACATGGTTACATGGACGTCTTTTTTGCAAAACCCAGGCAATGTTCAGTTCATTTTTGTTTGAGCGATGAATCGACTAATCGTTGCAGCTCTAATGAAGCTAAATGATTCAATTTTATCCTATTGGATGTATTGGATGCCTCTAATGTTAACAGTCTCTGCATTTTAGACATATGCAAGGATCTAATCACATGATAGTGCAAACAGCGTAGATTTGCAAACACCCATATGGGCATTATGTTGCTATGAAATGCAAATTGTTGCAAAATTCATAGGAACTTCACAGATACAAGCTCTGTTTTTACACCTGTGAGATATGTTGGATTGTCTCAGGACTTGCTATTTCTGCTGTGGTTGCTGATTTACTTAACACACACACACACACACACACACACAGAAAAGGTTGTTCTGAGCCGGGTTGACTTAGATTAGTGTGCCGAGCTTCAGATCATGTGCTTGCTAAGCCATTTTAACCTTCTGCCATCGGTTCACTCGGCACTGTCGGCCGTGCAGCGCTCCTCTGCAGCCACCGGTTGGCGCTGCACTTGAGCCGTATTCGGAGAGATGACTGTTTGTGTGATGGTGTGTGTGTGTGTGAAATGTAATTTCTGCTCAGAATCATCAAGGGGAAATGACCGCAAGCATATTGCATGAGTATGTGTGAAAGGTTGAGGGTGAGAAGGAAGAGACAGACGGAGACAAAGACGGAGCAAAAAGAGACAGAGAGAGTGTTTGACGCGGAAAGAACAGACAATCCCTGCAGGCGTCTGTCAGCAAAGCAGATATGCAGATATCATTTTTCTCTCCCCCCCCCCCCCCCCCCTCCCCAAATCTCCAGATGTTTCAAGGGCTTAAGTCACAGGTCTGTTTGTCTGTTTGGTGTTTGTGTGACTCTAGGGCAGTTTCCCCCAGTCACATCCACTTCTGTTCAACACTAACTTTGACAGTAACCCTGGAAGTTTCTCCTGTAATCATTCAACACTTTGAGGGGGGGGGGGGGGCTTTTGTGATGTGACAGAAGATGAGGCTGCACGCTCTGTTTTTTTTTTGTCTGCAGCAGAATCAGAGGCTGTTCCAGCCCTTAATCATGACCCGACCGGACAGACATGAGGGCGGTGTGAGTGTGCGGGGGAGACGCAGGGAGAGACTGTGGCGACTTGTGGTTTCAGTGAGTGTAATAGCCGTAGTAGTCTGCGTCGCTGTTGCTGTCCTTCTCGCAGACATCTCCACCACGCGGAGGCGGGGAGTTTTCAGTGCTGGACGTGTATGGAGACACCCTCCTCTTCTTGCTGTCCCCCACGTTGCCCTCAAACAGGCCCGAGTCAGCCGAGGCCGCTGATTTCACGGAGGGGGGCTCGAGCCAGGGGTCCTCCACCACCACCTCCACCACAGTGTCTTTGGGCTTGTCCTGCAGCAGGGGCGGCTGCAGGGCCTCGAGGAGCGAGGGCGGGTGCAGCCGGGGGTTGCCGGGTGACGTGGAAGAAGATGAGGAGGATGAGGAGGACGATATGGGCCTAAACCAGCCCAGACTTGGGGCGGGCTTACTCGGGTGGCTGAGGTACTGAGGGGTGGGCCGACTGGTGGTCCAGCCCGCCGAGGTGGCCCCTGAGACGGACACGCTTGAAGATGCAAAAGGATGGTCTGGGTAGTAGCTGAGCGCGTGGTGAGCAGATGTCTGCAAGGGGAAGGGCTTGTAGAAACCGTTTCCAGAGAAGTCCCCATCGTAGGAGGAAGTGAAGTCGAGCCGGTTGGCGGCCACGCCCTGCTGAGGCGGCAGGTACCAGCGGCTGTGAGGACCGGGGCTGGAGGACGGGTCTTTGTGCTGCTGGCCCACGGCGATGGGCTCGCGGCTGAAGAAGCGGCTCTGGGGCAGGGGGCTCATGTACTGCTCAGAGAGGTAGCCCTGAGGGTAGCAGCCTCCTGCCAGCAGCTGCTGGCTCTCTGTAGGGGAGGGGGTGAGGCGATCAGAGTCGGGAGGAGCGTACAGCCTATAGGCGGGAGGGAGGAGGGAAGGCAAGAGAAAAGAGTGTGAGAAGAGAGAGAAAAAAAGAAGAAGGTGTTATTTCCTGCCCAAAACCTCAAACTATCTATCAAACATCACACAGCCCCTCACACCCTTTTCACTGCAGCGAGCTCCAGCAGCACAGTAATGACATCTATTACAATATTAAAACATAGCACCAGCAATTATCCAGTCCCACTGTTGATGGTGAGAAAATCCTAGATTCAAAAACACGTGTTCTTTCTGATTTACTGTAGTTTTTACAAATGCATCTTTAAAAAAAAAAAAAAAGATTTTACTTACGTGTCGTAATTGTCGCGGAAACCTTTAGCGAAGGGGTTATGATCTATTTTCAGCTGAGTGATCTGTGTAAGGAATCGGAGGAGGCCAATGAGAGAATGTAGGCATCGGAAAAAAAAAAGAGAAGGAGTGAGCAACCACGTAGGAGAAACAAGAGAGCGGCAGAGAGAGGAGGTCACTGACTAATAATTACTGAGGATTACATGCAACTTCTAGTCTTGTTGTTGGAAAGAGTGGGCACACACACACACACACACACACACACACACACACACACACACACACACACACACACACATATATATTGTGACAAAATCAACATCATCCAAACAGGACGAGTGTGTGTTGCATTTGGATTTCAGTAACTCCTCCACAATGTATTTGAACAGCTGTTACAGATATACTATATGCAGCACATGCTGGGGAGGAGGGAGCAGCAGCGCTCAGGTCAGGTGGGGTGAGGTGACTCTGAGTTGAACTGTATAGTGACCCGTGTTTACACTCGCAGTAGATCGTAGGATTGTAAATTAGCGCGTGTGTGTGTGTTTTTGATACATGCATAAACCAAAGGCTCTATCTGAAGCGTGGCCCTGACACGAGTCACTGAAGACGGATCTCTACTCGTTGGTTCAAAATGTGAAACAAATACGGACGCAAGATTAAAAACCAAGGGGAGACGAGACACTGCAGGTGAAGAGGGTAAAACATGTAGCTAACAGATGTTACTGTCAATCTTCCCAAGTTGATTACTTACATCAAGAGAATTAAGTTTTTGTTATATTGTATGTTGAGGCATTATCTTATATCTTAAATATGTGCGTATTTTCATGCATTTCGGGAACAGAAATCGACATTGGATGAAGCCAGGTTCAAAACTGTTGTTTCATTTTGTTGACATATTAGAGTCAAAGGTTCTTTACAGAGGGACGTTTGGATAATCTCTTTGTATCGCTCCATAATTCAGAAAATACTGTCAACAGACAGACTTTCTCCATTTTTTAGCAATCAAATGTTGTATAAATGAGTCTCTGAATGCTGTGTGAACAAACCCCTCTGTGTGAACCTTCAGAGTATAGAGAGGAATGAAAGTGTACAGTTTGGTGCATGTAAGAGCTGCTGAAGTGGAGATTTCTGGATCAGAGTCTGAAAAAAATGTATTTAGAGAAAACGGCCTTTAAAGATATGTTTTGGTAAATTACAGACATTATGAAGACACTACAGGTCTATGTCAATGAAGTTTTCTGAAATGTTATGTTTGAATATGCAAATGAGGTATTATCTAATGGTAGATTTTGGTGAATTTAGGAGAAATCTACAGACACAAAGTAGTAAAATAAACATCTAAATGTGTATTTTAGACGTTTTCTTTCAACTAGTCTGAAAGAAGACTCTCTAGATCAGTGCATGAAAAATGATGTTTTCACCTTTAGTGTCTCTCCTTAAAAAACTAAACTAAGCTGATGTTGACCATCGTTTGCAAAGAAACAACACAGAACACTACCTTCCCTGATGAGACTTACGTCTGCGTTCTGATAGGCGGTGACGGCGATGAACTGCGTCTCCGGGAAGATGAAGGTCTGAGCTTTGGATGAGAGGTAGGGATCCTCAGAGCCGTCCTCCTTAACCTCCACGATGTGAAGACGAGGCTGGTACTTGTGGAGCGACTGAAGCACGATCATCTGCAGGAGAGAGAGAGAGAGAGAGAGAGAGAGAGAGAGAGAGACAGGTATTTCTAAGACTTTCTGTCTTTATTGGATAGAAAACAATCAGACAGGAAATGTGACGGCAGAGAGGAAGATGTTACAGATAATGAAGATACATTGGATGCATCTTAGACACACAACAATGTGGTTCATTTTCATTTGGTATATCAGAAACATGATGCAGAAGACGTGTACTCGTTTACAAAGATGAACACAAAGCAGAACAGGTTTCAGAAGCTCTTAATATAGTAGCAGGCAGACAACAGGAAACAGGAAACAGTACCTGTGCTACATTATTGGTGCTGCCCTTGTTGTTGGTGAGCTTGAGTTTGCTGAAAGACACTTCTTGTCTCATCCAGTGAGCTCCAGTGTTGGGAGAGTCGGGGTGCATGTACATCCTGTTCCCTGGAAGAGCACCACGAGCAACACTTAACAACATTCTGAAAGTATTTCAAACAACTAACAGCAGTTATTGTTTACTCGTTTTGGTCACTTTAACAAGCGTGACTCTAACGTCAGCCTGTCAGACCGGCATTGTTTATGCAAACGTTATAGATGTGCAAACAATGAATTTGAATATAAAGTAATTGACGGCCATGTCTAATGCATCACTTATAATACGTTATAATCTGCTCATAGCTTGAAAAGAAAATCAGTGACTGACCAGCAATTATGAAAAATGATGTTACTTGACCTTAAAAAATCATTATAAAATGCTTTATAATGTGTTATGACTGTTGTTCTAAAGCATTATGAATATTTAACTATAATTATAAGTAGATTATTACACATTATAAATATATTTATAATGCGTTATAGACATGGGCCTCATAGAAAGTTTTTTAACTCCCCTTCTAGTGAGATGTTTTGCATTTCTTTGCAACAAACACGTCACAGTTCAAGCAGTAAAATATACAGAAAACAGAAAATCAAACATGCAACAGCTGTAGATGTTGTGGATGCTACTGCCAATCTGTGTTTGAAACAATAAGTCACGTTCATGTGTCTGATTCTGTTAAATAGGTGAGAAGCTGCACCATATTTTACCTGAAATAAAATAAAAATGTGTTTCTGCCAACGGCTCCGACGTTGTTTCGTCTCTTCTGTATTTGATGCGTTCTTATTGCAGGATACAATCCGGGCGCCATGACTTTTCACAGCGTCACCACAATGGCCTGCTAACCTTCGCCGAGCACACCACATAAGTGAACTATTAAATCTAATTGAGTAAAGTTGTTTCACCACAGTTTCCACAACTGTAGCACATCGTCACCTTTCCACAACACCTGGTGCATGTGTGACAACACCTTGCACTTTCTCTCATTTATATAATTGTGGTTAGTCGATCATCAATCACACACTAAATATCCTCTCGCTTGACTTGCTGTTGTGTTGTTGTTGTTTTTAATTCTCTGAGGTGTGAACAGGAAGAATAATAATGATGGAGGAAGTAAAAGAAGAAATCCATGTTCTTTACAGAGATGAAAACTGGAAATAATGAAATATTCAAATAATTATGTCCAAGAACAACTCCCTACAAATAAACGAGTAATGTGATATCACAGTATATTTGGGGAGAAGCATGAAGGGATTTAATGACCGATTTTAATACTTTATAGTCATAAAAACGATCGGAAAGACGTTTTCAGTTCCCTTATTAAAGAGTTGTTTCTTCATGATATTCCCAAAGATCCCAACGCAGTCCTCCAGAGACTCGTTGCAAGAGAACTTTTCATGAGCTATTTCAAATCTGTGACGATGCATTTTTTCAGATACTTTCTTCATAAATAGTTTATTTAGTTAAAAGGAATAAGAGACACAAAAGAAACAGTTAAACCTTCATCGTTTCTTTTGCAAAATCCACACTTGGTCGGCCGTGACGTGGTTGATACTCTAATGATTCTGGATTTTTGGATCTGATATTGATATTGGAAAGCTTAAATAATCAGATAAAGACATGTCGGCCGAAAGCAGTATTTTGTTTAAAGAAAAACAAGCAACGTTGATACAAATCCCGTAGATTAGTTTGCGACCAAGATACACTCTGAGCCTTTACAGTTGAAGACTTGTCAGAAGTCTCTGTGGAGACACAGTTCCATCTCCTGCAGTTCCTTGTCACATAAACACTGATCCTAATATATCAACGGACATCTACTCATTATGCGGGACGTCCCACTTCAGAGGTGGGGCTGAATTGAACTACTTTATGATTTATTATTACGGATAAATAATTGATTTGTGCATGTTTTGTATTAATAGTAGGATTCTGCAAATCGATCATAGACTTTCTTAAAATCCTTCCAACAGTTTCTAATAACTGATGCTTCTTCTTCCACGTTCAACACCTGCTGTCACAGAGTCTTCCTCTCTGTCCTTCCCTTCGTTCTCCATCCGTCCACCAGATGACCTCAGACTTTCCCACCTGTCCCTGTCCCTGTCCCAGTCACCTGACTGAACCACCCACCTGCTCACCTGTTCCCACTTTCCCTCGTCAGCCCTGCAGTGTAAAACTGGCCCATTTCCTCTCACCACCTGGCAGGTTGCCTTAGATATATCTGAACCTGAACTTGATGTGATCCTGTCTCTAGTTCCTGACCTGCTCACCTGTCTCTTGGGCTTGTCTGCTCCTGACCATCGCCTTGAGTAAGTCTCACACTACTCGTGTCCCCTACATGCTTACAGTAAACAATACATAAAGATAGATGTACTTTATTGATCCCACATACAAATAATCACTCCTTTCCTAATTTAGTTTTTGTGACGTAAGGTATTTGGTTTCTTTGAACTGTTTTTATGGATTTAAAGCAGAACAATGGATCAAGACAAACTGACGATAAATGTGCAAATGTATTAAAAATGTTTACTGCAAAGAGACTTAAATAAAAATGAAATGTAAGCAACTTAAAACATTTCAGAGAGTTGCTATAAATATTCAGTTTGACAAAGATAATCGAATCGATTATAAACTGAAATAAATAGATGCGGTGTTTGTCTTGCATCAATAAGTTCTTAAGCTCCGCCATTGACTTGTCTTGAATCAGCTCCCTGCAGAATGACTTAAACAAGACAAACATGTCCACAGAAACTTCTCAGACTACTTGTGCATCATGATGCACGTCTTGGTTTCTCTGCTGTGTGCATGTAGGTTTGCTACCATATTGCTAAATAAACCACTTCCTCAGGATCCCCCATGTTTTGCGCACTGAGCTGAAGTCTCCGGCTCGTTGCTTGACCAGAGTTCGTGCTCGATCGCCTGCTTTGTGTCAGTATTTTGCTATCGGAAGCCCCAGAAAGAAAAGTCAGCATCGTTTATGGCTGCTGGGGGTACGTTTCTTTGATTCAAGAAGATTCTAATGTTTGGGAGACAAAAACTCTGATTCAACTTTGCATCTTAGTGCTCGGATTAACAGGAAACTTTCAGAATTAGATTGCATGTTAATAGCTGCATGCTCTGCTAATCATCATTTCAAATGTAGGAATACTAAATTGGAAGAAAGGACACTTTTTTTTTTATCAGAGGTTGATGAAGCACTCATATTTTACTAAAGTAAAAGTACCACAGGGAAGAAATACTTTTGTTAAAATTGTATTGGAGTAAAAGTACAAAAGTCTTAGCTTTGAAATATACTTAAGGTACTAAAACTACTTAGTATATATGTTGCCCCATTTCAAAATAATAAAGTCTAACTACTCAATATACTTTATGATTTTTAATTATGCCTGTATGATTTATTTGGGGATATTTTGGATTAATATATATATATATTTTTTTAAACATAGAAGGGCAAAAAGTACAAGTATAATGTCGCATAAAATGGAAATGTTCTAGTACCTAAACATATTGTACATGAAATTCCTTGTATGTTGAAACCTGCTTGGCAATAAACCAGATTGTGATTGTATTTAGTACTTTCTCGCTTAATGTTTTTATTTGATTTTTCTTTTACTAATATATAAAATATGCCTACTGTGGCTTCTGTAACAAAGAGCCATCATAATATATTCATGTAAATTTACTAAAATAACATTCTAGTTCTGTTTTTGCACATTTGAATGTTAATTATTATATTTTCTGATCCTGGAAATGAGTCGAGTCATAAAGACGGCAGCAATAGAAAACATAAAGGACTCCGTTACTTTGGGCCTGATTATGTGTCGTGATTTGAAGCGTACCTGGCATGTTGCCCTCTGCTTTCCCACATTGGACCCACTTGCCGCCCTGGTACCTCCAGTGGTGCTGATCCGCCAGAACCACGTCCACGTAGACGTTGTAGTGGGCGGACGGATCCAGAACACTGATGTTGAAGCTCAGGAAGGGGAACATCCTCCTGGACAAACGCACAGGGGAACATATGATTAATAGAATATCTATGTCCACGCATATCTATATTTAATTATTATTTGAGTTGTGAAACGCATTAAAACTGGTTTAAATATAACGAAATAGACGTCAAATCTGATATAATGAGCAACAGATCTTAACAATACTTCCCTTTGGAATTTGATGCTTAAAGTATTTGTTGGGATATAAAATGCATGTAATACTACCATTAGGATCTGCCCGACTGAGATTGTGTGTTTTTTTGTTTTATTTTTACAAACTATGCAAAGACAAAGTGATCCTCCATCACTGAGCTTCGTCGGTGCAGTTTGTCCTTATTTGTGCAACTAATGGATCTTTTCAGTAGTTTTCCCCCCCCCCCCCCTCCCCCCAAACAACTGTATACGTCTTCCTCAAATAAGACGATGAAGATGAAGTCACATAATATCAACTGACATGGAAGATATTCCAAGTGCCCTTATAAGAACAATGTATGAAACGGAGGTGATTCCTGTTTGGACCTCATGACTGAAAGACTCTTCTTCGCCAGATGAAGAGTAGTAGTAATGGACGAGGAGATGGCTGACGGTGGGGGTGTATCGGTGAATATTTAATGCTGCTGTTAATAAAAGAGCTCCCTGAATAACTCCTATCTTGTAAAAACAGATGTGCTCAGATAGAACCAGGCTAGCTGTTTCCCCCTGCTTCCAGTCTTTATGCTAAGCTAACTGTCTCCTTGCTGTAGCTTCACATCTACACACGGAAATGAGAGTGGCATTGATCTTCTCATAGCTCTCGGAAAGAAAAACAAATGAGCGCATTTCTCAAAGTGAATTGAAATAAAAACACACTCCACAGTATCTTTACCAATACGCGAACCACTGACTGAGACCCGAGTCATTCACTTCATCCTCACTCATGTGTTTGCATGTGAACCAGCATTGCACTCTGGGTCTATATGAGGCACCCAGTGTGTAGTTGGTGTTTAATAAATCAGGGCAACATGTTTGACATTCGGCCCAGCTGTTTTTAAACCGGCTAACAGCACCCGAGGCTATGGAGCATTTGTAATGAGTAGCCAGCGCCGCCCTCCATCCCCCTTTTTGATTAGTTCAATGTGAAAAGTGAGGGAGTTGTATTTTAAACTATACGTCCTCCCTGGAGAATGTTTGCAGCACAATTACATGTTTTCATATTAAAGCATGAATAAGAAGCGTGTTCAACTGTTTCAATATAAATGCATTGAAAGAGTTCACAAGTTTGGAAGCGATTCGTGTGTTTTATACAGTGCATGACTTCAATTAGTCATCGTAAGAATGTACATAAAAAAAATGTCCTATTGAGAAATAACCTTTCCAAAGACTGGTGGAACAAAACGGATAAAATCTATAATATCTAAAAACAAGAGTTGTACTTGTACTAATAATGTGATCTGAAACATGTAAAGCGTTCTACGTGTTGCCAGAGTTGAGCAAAGTAGAAGTGTCCCCCCCCCCGCCTTGGATGCACATTTACCTCATTTATATTCAGCGTGTCTCCCTGGAGCACTTCGGTCATTTAGTGGCGTAAAAACAAGTGAGGTGTGTAAAGAGACGATGCGTTCGAGGCTCGTCGGACACCTGGAGGGTCCGTCTTTGTTGAACAGAATTTTTTTTCTGTGTGTACATGCATGTGTTTATGCATCAAGAAGTAAAACATCTATTACTAAAATATTTAACCCTCTTACTCCACAATATTTACTGCTGCCATTAGATTACAAACGTAGTCTTTAATACAATTTCCTTTTATTTGCATTGATGCTTTTATTTATTTATTTATTTATACATATATATATAATCTCATTTGTTGTCTTTGTTCTTGTTGCTTATATTTCTGTGAAAGCACATTGAGAGAGATGCAGAAAAAACAGTGAAGTTCCTTGAATATGCACACAAACTCGGCCAATAAATCTGATTCAATGAAGTCATGTTGGTGAGGACAGCTGTCAAATCTTGACACAAATCAGTTGTCACACGTTGTTATAATGGATCAGTTTATTCTATGTTTCTACAAGACACTAGTCTAAGGCTGGGTATCGAACCTCAATATGTTTTCTTATTTTCATTAAATCCCATGAAAATACTGAAACCTGCAGTAAATGTATTGTGTGTGTATCAAAGCCTGATATCTCTTCTTCCTCTGAGCCATAGAGCTCCATTAAAAACACATCAATGAGCCTCACTGTTGCTCCTTCATCACCATGAACACACACACACTGTAGTTTATTGTGACTCAATCAAACACATACTGTTCTTCTGCCACAAATACTCACTAGAACACCTAATGTGGATTAATCCACCGCTGAAAATAGTCCCCAACAAATGCACTATTTCCTCTGTTTGATTAAAAACTACAGTGACCAGCTGTTTAAGGAAGTTATTTAAACTTGGATGTCGTATTGAAACAATACTTCTGACACCTCTCGCATACATACTAATATATCCACACAACTAAATATCAAAAGACTGGTAAAACATCTTCACACGATATCCTTGGTTTATTGTATTGATGTTGATGTTATCTCTGCACATCTTGAACTTTGCATGCATCTTTTAAAAGGTTTCTTTAAATTTGTCTTGAGCTAAAATCCTCAAAAAAAGCTCCACAAGTCAGACATTAAGAATGAGTTCTGGATTGGGCCTTTGAATGACTGCTTGTAGACTGAACACACACACACACACACATGCCAGTAAGACAAAACCCTGCCATGAGCCGTCCCAGTTGGGTCTTTCTGGCAACATGGCGAGTCCAGATTAACAATCAATCATAGTAGAACCGTGGCAGCAGCTCTTTTACTGGCTCTTAAACAACAGGTGAACCGGCTCTTCTTCCACTGCACAGTTTAATATAAGGGAAAACAGAAACTCTGCTGTTCAGCATATGAATGGATCAACCCTCCCACGCTGTGTGAGATTAATCTAGAAAGTGGATGAGTTTTCTTTTTGTTTTTGCTCCAGTGATATTGTCGATTCACTTATCTGAAGCCTTTTATAAGAAATCAGAACTCGGCAAAAGGGGGAAACCATAGAAAACACAACACAGAGGGGTATTAGCATGCGGGGGCGGCACTCAGGCACACTGACAGAGTTCAGTCAATGTGGTGGCGGCGTGGTAATGAAGCATAGACAGTAGCTCTGCTGCTTTCTGACTTGTTTGATACATTTTTCTATTGTTGCATGACGGTTTCAATCACGAGGAAAACGGCTCTGTCTGTTCGCAGTAGACTCACGCACAAGAAAGAAAACATGGACTGGGAATCAAACTTGCAGCTCTTCATCCACCAGACAGGCTCCCTAACCGGCCTGCCAGTGTGCCAATCTGATTCACTGGAAACCTTGACGGTGACGACAACCGGCTGGTACTCCCTCAGCCCAATCCAGATGTATACGCACATGAATACTCATAACTGTAGTCCTTTTTTTTATTTGGTTGTTGTTTCAGACAAAATACCATAGAAACAGATGAGTGGTGAACCAGCCAGTAATACAGAGACGGTACGGCTGGTGGTGACATTTCAGAAACACAACAAAAATCAGAACAAACTGTGTGGATGTTGGTGGAAGAGAGAGGAAGGGGGGAGGATTGGGTAGGCAGAAGGGAAACCGTGGGGGGGGGAGGAAAGAGCAGAGGGTGGGTTTGTCCGGGGGATGCACGGCGAAAGCTCAGAGAGGAGAAGAGAAACTGGATTCACCAGGGAGAGGACTTTTCTACATGAGCGCACCCGCTGATTCATCCGGACAGGAGTTCAGGTCCAGTTTTTGTCACCGTGCGTACGCTTGATCATCTGTGACGAAAACATGCCAGTCTACAGCTGCTGCCGGACACGAGCACTCTTTCTGCACAAACACTCTGGCTGTTGTATTGACTTATTGCAGAGGAATTCAGGGACTAGACGCGTTGAGATTTGTGTTTTATAGTGCAGCGTGACATCTGATACTGTTAGTTTCATGCTTCATTCATAGTCAAGGATATGACTGACCTTATCCTGTATTTTTGTTATCAACAAAACAATGTTTGTCTTTTTCCCACCACGCTCAGCTGAGCTCACTGTCTATGACACCTCAAGGCCATTTGTTCCTAAACGGGTCACAAATATGTAGTTGGATTTTGAAAGAAGGCTCCGTGGTTTCCTTAAACAGATGTGCACTGCAGTTTGTGATGGAACGCCACTCAAACAGGAGGAAATAGTGCATTTGTTGGGGACCATTTTAAGCGGCGGATTAATCCACATTAGGTGTTCCAGTGAGTATTTGTGGCAGCGGGACGGTGTGTGTGTGTGAGTCAGAATAAACTTCAGTGTGTGGGTTCATGGTGATGAAGGAGCAACAGGCTCATCAAGGTGTTTTGAATGGAGCTATATGGCTCAGAGGAAGAAGAGAGATCATATGTAACTTGTTAGTCGGATCAATTGGTTGTTAGTTTTGGGATTTGTTGGCATTTTTGTTGAAAAATAAACTGGCTTCGTATTCGTTAGGCCACCCCCTCTTAGACAAATTCAGTGTTTTAGTCTTTAGTTGGTTTCGTCAATTTTGCTGAATTATTCTCTTCATGCTGAATGACTTATTTCCATTTTTTGCATGATTCTTTAAAGGGAAACTTAGTTTGCGTTCCAAATCTTATACTTCTTCTTTTGAACTTTTAGTACATACTGCAACGGCCTTACTATTGCATGCATCCAATTGGGACATACTACTTGCTGCAAAGGATTGTGGGTAAGAATAGCCAGAGAAGCTCATGCCTGCTGCCAAATGTGACCGGATGTAGTAGAACATCCTGGTATTTTTTTGGCATACTGCATTTGACAAAATCTCTTTCTGGCACACTAATCAGTGGATCATGTGGTCAGTTTTACAGATTGTCGATTAAATCAACTAATCGATAAGCCGACAAATCGGTACGAGTGTTAGTCGACTAAGAGTCTCTCTAGTCACGGTCAGCCTTCACATTTGGTATTTAAGTAATCACAACAAATAATTAGTTTATTGATCAGTCCAGTCAGCCTCAATGTGTTTATTAACCCTCTTAGAATCCAAATATAGAGAGACACAATAAAATAACATCGTTGAGGCCTGTGGCTCAAACAGCGGTGGACTTCACCACTCAATTATTAGAAGAGTTATTTACACGGTAAGAGGAAGGACTCGTTTGGTTATCAGTAAATATATTGGCACTAGATGATTCTGTGAAAAGCTGCACACGCACACATAAACAGCTGAACAGGAAGTGACAAGTCATACTGTTAAAACCTTGAAACAGTTGCACTTCTGCTTTTTAGACAAACACACAGGACGGTAATTAACACACGAGACTTCCAAACATTCCTCAACTTAGAACGGCGACTTTTTAGCACTCGTGATGAGAAACATAATTCTTCCATTTGTTCTCTGACATGTTTGATATCACTGCATTACATTGCATCGAAACGTCTGTAGCCAGGCACAACAGAGAACACGCCCACTCTAATTTCCTAGTTGATGTCAAGTGATCATTTCCAAAATATGACCTATACTTTGGAAAGAAACTTGATTTTTAAATAGATAGTGTTTTACTTTGTAGGACTTAACTAAGCAGTTCCAATCCATTTGAGAATCACACATTCATATTTTATGACTATGTTCTAGTAAACATTTTACTAGAGTAAAACTTAATGTGTGTCGTAGAAGAGCAGAAACAAAAAGTATGTTGATTATTCTGCCACCATAATTCTGCAAAACTTCTCCTCATAGCAGTACTGTCTGATTTGCACTTAAGTTGTTGATAAATAATAAATAAATGAAAGGATGATTTTCAGACTCATCGTTTGGACTCGGTGGAGCAGAGAGAGCAGAGGAGCATGATTCCTTTAAGTCTGAAGTTTAGCTCTGCATTATTTCCATGAAAGGTGTTTGAATGGTGAGAACTCAGTCAGTCCATCTCCTTCCTAGAACACACACTGGATGACCGTGCAGAACTTTGTCAGCATGACTTGCGACTTATTGTCATTATCTTTAAATCTTTAAACGTTTTTTTTTTCTCTCGAGTACAGGCCCATTTCAGGATTGTGACATACAATTGTCTTTACGAAATCAATAAATATTTAATGATTTTCAGAAAGAAAAGTCCCCTTTAAATTAACGTGCTTCTTAGAAACCACGGCAGGGTAAAGTTTCACCTCTTGACTCACATCTAAACTGAGCACACAGGTGTGGGATCAGCATGCTGGTCAATCAAATGAACGAGAAAAAAAAAAAAAGCTTCACTTTCTCTTTTCAGTTTGAGTCACTTGATTTCCTGTTTCACTATATTAGAAAAATCCCATTACGTTGCGTCTGAAAAGCCTCGTTGTGCCTGTTTTCTCTCCATCATTATCTTTCGTCCTCGTGGACGACAGAACGCGCCGCTGTGTTTTCGCATCGACCTCGCGCCCCGCTGCGTGCAGCCTCCATGCACTTTGTGCACGAGTCAAACAGCAACCTGAGATGGCCTCGACTAGAGTGGGGAACTGAATTTAGCTCATGAGAAGTGCAGATGAATCCCCCCACCCCCTTACTCACCCACCCCACCTTTTGCTACAGGCCATGAAAAATGATTTCAAAGCCCAGATGTGGTGCGCGAGTAAAACTTGTGAGAGATCTGTTGGGCGTAGTGCAGGCTGAAGAAAGTAGAGGCATAAAAAATGAGAATCTAGTCTTTTACTTCCTGAACTTCAAAGGTGCCTCACCTCCTCCGCGTGGCCATCTGAAGGCTCAGCTGTGTTTGACCCTTCTCCTCTACACTGTTTGTCTGGAGCTTCTTTCAGCTTCTCTCCTATAGATACCAGGGTTTTGATTAACATTGCAGACCCTCCGACTCCTCTCTGAAATCACAGCTAAATTATTGTAGGAGCCGAAACCCAAGATGAAAATTTAAGGCGGATGTTGCCTCTGATATTGAAAACTTTTTCTTTCTTTTTTTGGTACTGATCCTCTGCTGAAAACTCCAGAATCTTGCAGGAGTTTTTATTGTATTTTGAAGAAGTCTCCATCACTTATTGTGCACGTGAGCAAGGGAGGGGAGATAACATTGAGACATTTTCGTAATATGAGTTTTTTTTTTTTTTTTTTGCGCAACATGAAAATTAGCTTCTTCTTTTTTTGTCCCATGCATGCGGAAGGATAACACCTCCGCGCCCATTTCACCGAACCTTTTGCCACTGCGGGTAGTTTTTAAACTTTTGTGCAGAAAAGTCTGACAAGTTAGTGTGCACTGAGAACAAAGGCCACTTCAAAACCAAGTACACGAACAATACATACAAGGTGTTTTTGTTTGTAATAAGTGAAAAAATGTGCCAATGGGACAAGTGAAAAATCGATATTAAAGATGTATTGTCTAAAAATACATCTTGGTAAGGTTCCTTGAAATAAGACCTTTTAAGACAAAACTAAATCTTGGAACTAGTTGGGAAAACTCATTGTGAGCTGTATTTCACTGGTATTAGAACGTTTTGTGTCATAATATAAACTGTGATGCTCAAAAGTATTATTTATTCACTTAAGATATTAAATATGAAGTCCACATAGCTCAGTGAAATGTCACTTGTTGATTGTAATACGTTTAATGAGTTATTCTGACGCGTAATTAGGCAAAATGGTGAGATTTTGTGTGTGTGTGTGTGTGTGTGTGTATGTGTGTGTGTGTGTGTGTGTGTGTGTGTGTGTGTGTGTGTGTCTTTGTCTTTGGGGGAGCTGTGTATTGAAATTGAAAACCTTGTCAAGTGTTTTTATTACATGTGTTTACCAGGACTTGGTATGTCAAACTACACACACACACACACACACACACACACACACACACACACACACACACACACATTTGCAGAAAAATATCGTGTCGCAAATTTGTATTTTACGATCTGAAACTGTAACTGCTTTCACAAAAACTCTCAAAATCTCCACACAGCTTAACATTTCTAATAAATGTTCTTTTTGCATAATGTCACTGCCTTCTAATAATCCATATAACTATGATTCAATAAGGTGAAGCGTGCGAACAGAGCATCTTGCTTTTTTTTTTTTTTTTAAAGAAAAAAGAAGATGAAATGTCAAGAAACTACTTCAAAGATGCACAATGTAATGTAAGTGACTCTGACAGGTGAACCTGCAGTCAACCAGAGAGTGAACTAAAGAAAGCGTGCAGGTCAGAGGGCAACGTGTTCCAAGACTGTAACGTGCAGATTACAATGTAAACTCTGGTTCTAAATCTGTGAATAAAACGTGCAAAACATATTTTTTAAAAAAGACAATTCGAGTCAGAGTATTAAAAAACAGAGGGATGGAAATATCGGTGTCCTATGATGTGACAGCGCACTTGTTCTCTGCTCATGAGAAACCTCCAGCCTGAAACCTTCTGTCAAACACAAGTGTCGCGCATTAGTGAATTAATCCTCGTGGACGTGGCTGCATGTTAATGCTCGGTGACCCGTCAGAGAGGCCCGGCAGCGCCGCTGTCTCCCCCCTCTCTCTCTCTCTATGGAGCTCTCAGACCTCACAGACGCTTCTTCACGTTTGTTTTGTGTATTTTTTATTCTCTATTTTAGTATCATCGCTTCTACAGCCGCCTACTCGAGATATGAGGTTGAGGTTTATCAACAAGTTTCCTTCTTTATCACATCTCAATTAAAAGCCCGTTCACGAGCAGAGACATCTCAGTTTGATTTGGCTCTGATTTTAATTTAGTTGAGTTTATTAATATTCAAAACCACAGGGAGATGAGTGTTTAACAGATATTTGACGAGACATCAATTAAACATATTTAAGATTTAGTGTAGTAAAGTATAGTGAGTAAGAAGTCATAACAATGAACTACAAAAGATGTCAAATACAATAGATTTGCCTCCTTTTTGGGGGGTTAAACTCCCGCTGTGTTACAGTGAAGGGACCCCTGTGCCTTTAGAGGTAAAGCAGAGGTGTCAAAATGTTTTGCAGCAACTCAGCCTGCAACTGATATTAGCTCCACTTCATCGTTTCTCTGGAGCAACTTCTGCCCCAAGCATTTTTATTTATACAAAAATAAACAACAAACAGAGAGGCAATATTCAAGAGTAATGAGAGAAAGGACTTGTTTTTAATCAAGTATTTGAAATTGAACAGCACCATTCTTGGGATATATTTTAAAATGAATTCCTGTAAGTAGGTTAATTTCTGGTCTAATTATTACTCAGCTCTGACCAATTTTGCGCAAAAGCGTGTTAGCCTATGCTAAACATGTTCAGAGGTCATTCTTATCAATTTAAAAAAGAAAAAGAAAAAAATGCGGACACTCCGTCAACTGATGCCTGCAGAGTAAACAGGAGCCAAAACGACCAGTGATCACCACGATGACAAGGTTATAAAGTGATATTAGTTCTCAGAAAAACAGCCTTTTAAACTGGAAGTTACTGCAGCTGCTCGACGTTAAGATAACACCGGTGGTGAGTTGAGTAGAAAGTGTGTAAAACCAAAAGGACAGCGGTGCGTAATTCATTTATTTAACCCCAACATCTGACCATAACAGAGGGCGACCAGCTTTTAAATCAGTTGGAGCTGTCTGTCGGACTTACCTCCCCTGTTTGGTGATAATCATCTCCGTTTGGAACTTGTGGAACTTGGCCCACAGCGGGTAGTTATTGAGCAGAGCCTGGGTCTTCCCGCACACCTGTAGCCCAGGTAACGGGTAGAGAGGCGGCCGCTGGAAGCCGTGCTGAAAGTTCACCGCGTAATTCTCCGGAGACGGAGAGTACAAGTCTTTACCCCCGGTGGGAAACCCATCTCCCGCCGTCGGGATGTAACTCTGCCCGGCTCCGCTCCTTGGCGGCGAGCGCACTCCACCGTACGGGCAACTGCCGAGGGTCTGCGCGTAAAACCTGCCGGACTGCGCTCCGTACCCTCCCACCGCCTGGTCCGAGTGGTACGGCAGAGCCAGAGCGTCCTGCCCGCTCGGAACAGAGTCCGGGTAGTAAAACCTCGCATCCTGAATCCCCATTTTAAACTCGGTTAGGTCCTTGCAGCCGCCGCGGTGGAGATGACTGCTGATGTCGGGGTTCTTTCCGAAAGTTTGCGTTTCAGTCCCATTCAACATGCTGAGGTAGAGGTTGCCACCTATGCCGCCCATTTGCAGCCCCGCTCCCGGTGTGTGCGTAATGTCATAAGGCTCCGCTTCTGCGTCCAGTTCAATAAGAGCATATACAATAAGAAATAATAATGATAATAAAAATCACAAAACAGCTGGACTGTTATCCTCACTTATGACTCACTGACATGCCACTTTAAAACTCTGCGTCTCGGTCGGTCTCAGCCTGTGATTTAAGATACAAAACCATCAGCTCACCGTCATCAGACTGTTCATCTGTAAACTTTTTTTATTACCCAGCAGCTGATTGTCTTGTCTGTTTTTTCACGCGTGGAGTCGCTACCAGTGACTCAAACACACGCTCGCTTTACTAACCTATGATATATACATTTAGTGAGCGCTCATATGTCGGAGGTGTGTCTGAGGCAGAGGCGGGACGTGATAGGCTCCAGATATGAACGAGCCATCCCCTCATCACATAACGGAGCACAAATCACACACGCACTGCCCTTTGGAAGAAAAAAATAAGAAGACTATAATTAGGTTAATATATTATAAGAAGGATATTATTTAGGATTAAGACATTCTGGAACAATTATGAAGGCCACATGTTTGGGAATGATCTTTCGTTTTATTTAAGGGGTAACGTGTGCACATTAATTATTAATGTTGATATTGTTTATCATAATAATTGGATGGTGAATTAGTAAAGTGGCCCGCAAGGAGGTGGATTAAAACTAACCATAATTAATTAAGCGAATAATTTACGAATTATTTTTGACACATTCATTTGACTTGAATTCACCAACACAATAGAATATAGCGCTCTGGGTAACTTACGTTTAACAATGAGACGATTATTTATCTTGTAAATGTAATTAAAAGGAATAATGATTAATTATGGCTTTTCATTTTCGCTAAATAACTCCTCAAAAAACATAGTTTGACACCTTTAAAGCTAATTCGATTACTATATAGCGATTTGTTGTTTATTTTCTCGAAATGTTGATAAAATATCTTCCCCTCTGTTATGTGGCAGAGTAGCTTTCTCATGAAATCGATCAGTTTTTACTTTATCTGTTCAGACAGGTGACATGTTGCATCATCAACCCAATTTCATTTTTATTTTCCATTTGAATCATCAAAAACTGTACTTTTTAGATTCAACGTGTCATGACGTAATAAAGACTCTGGCTGTGCTGGGTCAAATTGATTTATTTCCCCTATTAACAGTTGTTAGTATGTGGTGTCACTAAAGGCAAATTAACCCAAAATACAATACATTTCATTAATTATTATTTTATTAGGAAATACAATGTCTTCAATTAATCTTTTTTTTTTTTAACTTAAAATTGTTCAGGTCATGAAAATATGAAATGTATTTACAATAACTGTTAATATTTGTACTGCTGTCTTTTATTCGTTAACTACTTTGAGTTCATGTTAGAATATAATGTTAAAGGAATTTGTGTCTAAATGTAAACAGTGTTTTTATTGAAGTGAAGCAGATTGTTTCTTTTACTGAGCTCCGAGTCACACCGTCATAATAGACCAGAAAAAGATCCAGGCAGAAACATAGCAGAATGTTCCTTTAAGGCTGGAGGTGATCTTATACTCCAGCACAGGCCTGTGAACACCAGCATGTTTAAATGGGCCAATCCCATTTCGTACTTCTACCCCTATCCCTCATTTTCAACGTGGCCCCAGAACAGAGTTAGAAGGGCGATGGTAACCTTCCAGACCCGGATACGTCATCAGTAGCCGTCGATAGCATTTACGTAAGACGCAACGAACCACTTCATGACAGAATCGCGATGCTCTGTCGGCTAGTAACCCGTGCTTCTCCCCTGCAGGAGGAGGGGAAACTTCGCTGCTAGACTTGAGGTACATTTTGGGCACCACATGGCATCAACCGGGAAGAAAATGCGACACGGAAATATGTTGAATGAATGCACGACAACGTTGTAACGTTAGCTAGCTAGAGACATCGGAATATAGTGGTTTTATTTTTACGCTTTTTATAAGGAAAACGTCTATAATACATTGAAACGTCACAAAACTAAGATTATACAATGTTATCGTCATTTTCAAACTTTTATTAAAGAAAATACTTGTCAGATTGTGCCTCTGATAAACCTAATTTTGGAGGGCGCTATAGCCCTCTGTCACAACTAATCTGGACACACTACCCTAACGGAGGGGTCGGGGGAGAGGGGTGTCTTGGGATTGGGCCTAACTCTAAAAATTCAAAAACAGTTTCATAAAATATCGATCAAAGATGATTTTGATCTGCTCGGTGTTTGAACAAGTTACCATTTGCGGCAGCACACCTCAGAACACCGTCAGGTCAGAAGTCTCAGTCATTTGTGCAAAATTAAACACAAACATGGATTTTAAATCAAAGTGTCAACTGTGTCATTTGCTGTGGACGAAGCTGACAGCACTCTCTGCTCTTTAAGGCCGTTTTAAGTGGCTTGTTTTCTTACCATCACCGGACAGAATCAGCCTCATAAACCCAGGTGGAAGAGAAAAACCCTGAGGTATTACCAGCTGCATGTGTGTGTGTGTGTGTGTGTGTGTGTGTGTGTGTGCGTGTGACCACATTAATAGATGAAACCCCCCTCCAGTGCAGGTATGACACAGACCCCCCTCCCCTCGACACTGTCACTGCTCTAATCCCACTTCCTCTCCTAGCAAGGTGAGCTCATAAGGGCACACACTGAAGTCATCAGTGTTGACACGGGTGGCGAGAGGGCAACGGTGTGAGCGACACCCGGCCGCCACGGCCAGCCAGGCGTGTCCAAACCCCCCACCACCACCACCACCTCCGGCTGGAGTCACCACTTCCTCTCCTCTGCTCCCCCTGCTTCCGGCTGCAGCCTCGGGCCCATCACCTTGTTCAGCTTTCATTTTCTCCTGAAAGTGTTATTAGCAGGTCAGGGTGCTCTCGTGAGCACAGGCGTGAGGGCGAAACACGGCAGGTATTCTGAGCAGGATAACCCTTGTTTTAATCCTGATGAAGCGCCTGATTCTGATTTCTCTGCGTGTCTGTCTGGGTGAGCAGGAGCGCTGGTATTTTTAAATGAAAACATCCCCCGTGCTTGTAGACATGAGAGGCAACTGGACACTGATGTAAAAATCTTTACGGCAGTAAAATAATGTAGTAAAAGCAAGTGCGGTGGGCTCACACACCACTTCTAAGAGTTTACAGATTTAGACTTGATAGACGGGAACATCAGCGGACATCTCGACATGTCTTCATTAACAGAGTCTCCCCAGACATCTCAATTTAAACCGATGAGATTTTGTGAAAAGGAAGACGTGGCGATGATTACCACATTGTAGGAATTACACCCCGAAATCATCAGCTGGTTAGAAATAGGATGTTTTATTTGATCTGTAATGACACTGTGGATTCCTGGCTGACATTAAAGGCCTCGGTGTGCTTCAGATGAAGTACTTGTCAGACGGTCAAACAGGGTCTGTTTTTTAGATGTTGGAGTTTCTGACAACTTTTGTAACTTTCAGAAGAAAATCACACAAGAGCGTCCGAAGTGAACAAGTTCAAGTTCGAAGTTTTTTTGACCGTTCCACCCCGACGTCCTCATTCTGCCTGACTTTGTCGATCTATAAAAGCCTGCATTCTCTCTAGTGACCATCAGGGGGCGACTCCTCTGGTTGTATAGAAGTCTATGAGAAAATGACTCTACTTCTCTCTTGATTTATTACCTCAGTAAACATTGTAAACATGAGTTTATGGTCTCAATCTCTAGTTTCAAGTCTTCTTCAATACAGCATGATGTTCATTTAGTGAATGATGGTCCATTGAGAGTCAAACAGACCATTGAGCATGGAATGGTTTAGGGCGGGGCTACCTTGTGATTGACAGGTCTCTACCACAGTGTTGTCCATCTTTTCGTTTTAGAACTTGAACCCTTTGACAGTGTGTTCATGAAAGTTAATTGTAACATTTTGGTTGTTAGCTCCACCCTCTTGTGTCACTTCTGGTGAAGAAAAAAAACAACCTGGGATGGAGTCTGACAAAAAGTAGAACTCGAGGCTTCAAAACATCAGTCAACAAACCAACAGGTGACGTCCCGGTGACCATGTCCACTTTGTTTGTACAGTCTATGATAACATCACTCAACTTCCTCCTTTCAACCCAGTCGCCAGCAAACCACTGGATATGTTGAATGTCACCGTTTCTGAGGCAAAAATACATGTAATGAATACGTTTCATATCAGCCTCGTGTCACGCTTGCAGAAACACACATTGACACGTGGATAACGATGTGAAGCCAATTGGTTAGCTTTAGGCAACAATACTACTTGGTTAAGGTTAAAAGATCATGGTGTATGTTACAATTATAACGACCGTAACAATGTTACATCACAAGCCTTGAGTAAAAATGTACTTTTGGTTGCACACTGGACATGAACAGCGACCTACTGGGTGAAAGTCCTGTCTTTGTTTGACCCCTCCCACTCACCCATAGAGGACTTTCTTGCTCGTTATACTCGCTATACTATATATATTATTATATCATTTAACTTCCAATAACTGTCGCACAATATATTGCATTGCATGATCTGACTGTATGCAAAAATGTCCACATATTCATGGTTTGCAGAAACTCCTTTGCTCTTGACGGACAGGAGTCATAATTCTGCTGAAGGACTTTGTTTAAACGTAAAACATTTCTGATGCCGATTTATTGGGAGGACTGTCTCGTATTAACACTTTCTCCTTTAAGACAATTTTGGATGAGACTTCGTACCCATGAGTTCTTGGGACACACTGAACCCTAAAGTCAGGTATAAAGTTTTGAGGTCGACTCCACTTAGTTTACAGCTGGTTCCCGCTGAATCTGCACTGGAAAGGCCCAACAGCCCCCATGTGAAACCTGAGGAGTCTACATGTTGCTCTAGCTCATGACCACAATGTTCACTATGTCAAACTCATATATGCTTGTCTTAAATATCTTGCTTTCCTACATGCTGTATTTCAGCCCCACGCGTCTGAAATATTATCTCATTAATAGCTTCAAAATAATAATTACCGCAGTGTTTTTGTGTGATTTTTCTGTTATCCTCCTCGCTCTTGTTAGAAGTCCACTGTGCCGTTTGGATGCATAACCCCACAGCCATAAATATCCGCCTCTTGACACTGCGTCGATGTGGGTGGGCATGGCACGTCTCACACAGAGTTCACAAATCAAATCCAACGTGCAGGCTGAGCCGCGGCATTCGTTTCACTTGAGCACCAGTTTGGTGCTAGTAGCAAGCGGGACTAATAAAAAAGATATGACGTTATCGTCACATGGATGGGCAGATTTATGGCTTACAAGTGACGACCCAAATGTGCTGATGTAGTAAAACTTCTGAAAACTAAGAAGTCGCTTCTGACTTTGATGAACTAAAGCACAGGACTAAAAAATCTGGTGTCATCAGACACTTGTTCCCTAAGTTTCTGGCTTGTTAACCGTTTAAGATCCCTTGTCTCATGTTGCAGACTATGAGTAATGATCCCTTCACATTTGAATAGTTTTTAGAAGCACAAAGAGGTAAAACTATCGGGTATTTCACAAGAATCAAACAAAAAAAGAGATAAAAAGTCAGAAACTTTAACAGAATTTGTCTCACAATCCTTCAAATTTGTCGTGTGATTGCAGATTGCAACCAACCGAAACTTCTCCCATGTGACAAACATGTAGGAGAACATACGATGGCCGATGCGTAAATGCCCAGTTGTGACTCCCTTGTTCCTCAAAGTCTTCCGCTGTATCTACACTGAAGTACCAATAGGAACTAATATTTCACTGGTAGCTGATTCATAAAACTAAATTACCCTGTAAACCCAACACCGTGCTGAGGCGTTTATTAAAAACCAGGGTACATACGTCCCTCATAATCACCATGTAAACGTTCCTCATTGGAGCGACTTAGCTGGAGCGCAGACTCCCTCCGAAGTGGCTGCTTAAGAAAACGTCTTCCTGTCTGAGGACGCACCACGACACTGGTTTCCAATTAACGCGACATATGTTTATTCAAATATCCGCACGGGTGTGAAAGAGGGCTTCAGGAGGCACCACCCGCAGAGGCTGTGAAAACAGAGGGCGGTGGAATTAAGTGAGGAAAGAGAGAACAGAGAGATCTTGTGAGAAGGCAAAGATAGCACTTAGTGCTCAGCAGAATTCGCACTCGATAGCCCACGAACTCTTGGTGAAGTGCAAATGTATTCCTCGGCAACCCAGAAACAAACAAGCTGCCACTTCCTTTTGCCTATAATTAGCTGGTAATCAATGCTGGGTGGGTTTCTGTCCTGTCAGACATCCACAGCCACCGTGGGGCAACACTAGACCTGCAGCTGTACTCTCAGGTGTCAGATGACATCCAACATACATTTGGTCACGTTTTCGGTAACGGGGCTTCCTCAAAAAAGACAATTTAGTTCAAGTGACGCCATGCAGCTTTATTTTTGTGTGTGAACTTTTAATGATATTTTGACTTGAGAAAACCCTAAAAAAAAACACCACCACCTCCTCCCTGATCCCCGGTGGAGTTCATAGACATCTCCATTTGCACATGTGACTCCCCCAGACATTTGCCACTTTCTCCAAGAGCTTGTTTAGGAGAGGGGGGAGTGTTGTGGTGGTGGGAGAGTAATGGGACAGCGTGCACTCTCTTGTTGGCCTATGAACCCTCGCTAACCCCCCCTATAAACACAGAGAGGGGATGTGTAGGCTGAAGGCAAAACAAGCACCACTCCACAGTTACCCATGTGACTTCTCAGCCTGGAAGTATCAAACACCCAGAGTTCATATCGTCATTTCAAATTCCGGTTTATGCCGCTTTTGACAACATATCTCATTGATTATCTCATGGGAATCTCACAGGCCGTTCTCTGTTGTTTTCTGTCACTGTCCAAGTCTGCAAGATGTAGAATTTAGAGACCTCGTCTTTCTCTGCATGCTGTCAAATCCAGTGCACAGTTTCCTCGTCTGCTCAGGGTGTGACTCATGCTGTGGCATTTGAATGATCACATGGGTGTTGAATGTTGAGTGTGTCAAAACTTTCACTATGACTTTCAGGCATTTCAATTAATCTCGAGGTTTTCAAGAAATCCTCGGGAGCTAATTTTAAAACACACTCATTTTCCACTCTGCTCAGAAGAACCAGTTAAAAAAATGCTATCTTTTCTTCCAAATTACCAGTGCCTTCATCATACCAATGTTGAAAAGTAAGTGTTGCGATACATGAGGTATAGTGTTGAAGTTAGGCGATTACTCGGCTGTTGGAGGGGTTTTCCAGTGATTTAGTTTTATAAAGTTGGGGAATTCACTAATAGAAATGGTCAAAGCAGCATATAGGTGTCCTAAATATTAGTCCTAATATGGATCAAGCTTAAAAAAAACTGGATCCAGTTAAGGCCTTTACACACCGGGGGGCTTTTTTTGGTGCAATTTTAACTTTTGTTTTTGTCATGAATACTTTCACACAGCCACAAAAAAGCCACAAGCTTTAGATTTTTAGTTTTTTTCGTAAAGTGGCAGATTCTTGGGGAGTATTTTGCATTTTCGTGTTCATTTGTCACCCCCGGGGTGTGTAAACACCTTTTCACTGCAAGAAAATCAGTGTTTCTAGACCAGAAAACCCCGAGTGCTTCATCAAATTAATATTCTATCAAAATAACTAAGAACTACTAAACAGTTTGACATTACAGTCGTTTACTGGTGTGTCCACATATTACAAAAAGTCTTTAACTTAAATTTAATTCAATACTTTTAAACTCGAAAATAGTATGATGATATGTGTAAAACTGTAAATCAGGCAGAAACTGCCAAATACCAATACCTACCAAGGGCCTGCTAAAAAGAGTCTTAGACCCTCACTCTGGTAAATATCTTCAAACACGTCTTTCAAACATCACAACTGCAGTTTTTACCACAGACCTTCTAAAAAAATGAATGCCCTGCCAACCCAAACCAAGATAACCGTGATGAGAAGATAAATTGTGTTTTTAACACGTTGAGTATTCTCCATGATGACAAAATGGACCTTTTATGTGTCAAAAGTTTACCTTAAGTCCTGTTATAATTTGAACCTACAGTCCGAAAAGAGTAAATCATTTCACTGAAAGCACCGAATAGACCTGACAGACTCATGGGCCACAACTTAATAATAAACTAACTGAGTGATGGTTGGTGTATGAACTGGTGCTCGTGGAGGTTCATTCATGCTGCGGATCCTTGGGAGATCCTGCACATGAGCACACAACTCTGGCAGCTTAATGTCACTCAGACGGACAGCGCAGTGCACGGCCGTGACAAAACAGGGCAGCTGTGCACTACCACACATTCCTCTGGCCTGCTCCACGAGATGCCCCCCCCCCCCCCCCCCCCAAAAGAACATCGCCGGGCTTCTCATACATCCCAGCGCACCCCCCCCCCCCCCCCGCCCCATACCCTGCACCCACCTCATATGTAGACAGACTCGCCGCCGTCCACTTGCCCTCTGACTACATTGAGAAATCATCACCCTTGTCAGGTTCAAGCTGACCCTGCTACACTAAGTGCTACTTGTAAGGGTCAGCTGGTCCAGGGTCAGCTGCACGTCTGCAGCTACTGTTGGAGGTTCAATTACATCCAAATGAGAAGCCTATAGAAGTTGTAGCATTGGGGAGTGACAGTGAACCCATGCAGAGTTACTGACTGTTAAACGCTTGAGTTTCCCCACATCCATGTTTTCCACGTATGAGAAATTGTGAATGAGCGGTTTGTGGTTGTGCGGTCGTGTTTCTATTGGCCAGCGGCCCGCACTATGTGCTTGGCATGTTGCCAGGTTGTGATGCATCTTTTCATGCGAGTACGAGAGAGAACGAGAGTTTCTTTTATTTTTAACCAAACATGACGTGTTCAATGAAGCTGTTTCAATGTGGAATCATTTCTGAAAGAAAGGAGATGATCAAAGAGAGAAATGGACTTTAATGTTAACGCACGGAGAGTTATAACGGAAGATTGATGCCACTCATATCGTTTTAATTTCTCTGCAAAGAAAATAAAAAAACAACCTCATTCATGAGTCTGTACATCCCGCTTTTCTTCATTTTCATAACATGTGTGCTTATCTTCTGATGCTTGTCTAACGTAATGAAGTTATTTAAGGCATGGAGGAATACAGGATGTTTTTCCTTCCACTCACCAGCTCAGTTGTCTTTGTCTATCCAGAGAGGCAGCTGACGGCCGCTTGTTCTAATGCCTAATTATCAGGCCATAAATCCTGCAGGACAAAGTGTCAGGTGCTCTCAGTTCAGCCAAGGATTTCCAGGGATCCGTGTCACCGTATCCAGACAAAAGCAAGGTCTCTTCATTAAATAATTGATCGTCCCTCATCCAGGTTCAGGACATAAAGGCCCCTCACACGGTGTGCGTCGTCAACCCTGCCCTCTTAATCCCACACTGACACTTGAGAATTGCCTTCATTGTCCTCAAAGTTACCGTATCGTAACTGATGGAATTCAAGGGATGCTCACAAGAAATATGAGACGGCATATTTGGTGAATTACATCACATTTTGACTGCTGTTTCTGCTGACTTTGCTTGATTTCAAGCTCAACCAAAAGCTCGGACGATCTCGGCCTGTTTAAATAGCAACAGTGAGTTCAGAGCTTCAGAAGCAGCCACTCTGCCGTCCTCACATTCACATTGACCCACTTTACTTGCCATACTCACCGTTCACCTCTGACACCTGGTATATGTAGTTGTCTCACTGGGGTCGTTGAAGGCAGAAGCAGAGAAAAGGATGTGAAGATGCCTCCAGTGTTTTCTATCCTCCAGTAGCCTCTCCTCGTGTGGACAGCTGGGTGTCGGAGGGGCCGGGCTCTCTGGTGGTCTCTGAGGTCCGACCCTGCTAACAGAGCTGACGGTGGTCTGTCAGAGGAGAGGACATGGTGAATTTCATTATTCCACTCTTAACGAGAAATCTTCTCAAACATCTTCCTCAAGCTTCCTCATATTATTTTAGTACACTTCCTAAGTTACAGTTAATCTTCTCATAAAAAAACACTAGAATGTAACATAAATCAAAGATAACACTATAGAGAATAATGCTTTTTGTTGTAAAGATGCAGATATAATATTATCTATTATATATCTAAGAAACTAAATGACTTTAAATGTGCGTCAAAAATACAGTTTACATTTCTTTTACAACCAATAACATGGAAAGCCAAAAACAGTTTCATCATGGTTTCGTATTTGCTAGATTGATGTAACAGAAAAAAAGTTGCCTGTTTTTATATTTGTAATATTTGAATTGTTTCCCAAAAACATGACGGGGAAGTTTTCAGACTTCTCTTCGGTTCTTATACCTTTGATTTTAAACTTGTTGAAAATAAATAATACTCGAAAACTGAAAATGGCAAGAGCTGATGGAGGGAATGTGTCGTAGAAGACTTTAAAACTGAGGAAGATGCATTTACATCTCACATGGTAGAGGTACAGGAAGACAAAACCATTGAGATGACTGCAGGTTGAGATGCTAGTGGGTGCTAGCTGATGAAAAGACAAATGTAGTCAGATGTCAACTTTCTCTTAAGAGACTTGATCGACTCTGAAAACTTTCGACCCCCCTTGCGCCTCGACTCCGTCTTTGAAGAACACCGCCTGGGAAGGTGCGGCAGAAAATTCCATTTGAAGGAAATCTGATCTGAACGCTGTGTTAAAATAATCCTGCCCCCTTTGCTCCTCATCATCCTGCAAGCTCGACGCTGCGGGCCTTGATATTACAATCACTGTAATGAAGCCGGGATTGATTGAATGATTGGCAGCTGGAGACATGTGCGATGAATGACCTGAGCCGCCGACTCTATGCACAAACACAGTGATGGACGCGGTGTTTTCAGGGGACGCGTAGCCGTGGAAAGTACAGCACAAGAGGCTAAGCCCAAAAGTGTGTGTTTGTGTGCGTGTGTGTGTGCGTGTGCTGCAGTCCGGTAGCTCTTATTTGTTTCACTTGCTCCTGGGCGAGTGCTGGCATTTGTGTATATGGCTTGAGTGGCAGCAGGCAGAGGGGCACTGCTAGGGGTGGTCAAACACAACAAGTGTAGGAGGAGGAGGGGGAGGTGTACTCGTACTGAGGTGGTGTGTATATATATGTGTGTTGGGATTCAGATCAGACACGTTTAGCTGGACACGTTGGCTTTAAGCGGCGTTTCGGCTGACAACAGCTTGCCAACCAGAGGTCTTGCCCGCCACCGCCACCACCGAAGCCCTCTGATTCATCTGGCCCTATCAGTCCACTGCTATCTGTATCAATCATTAGAAATCATTTATTTTTAGTGGGATGTGGCCTCTCGCCCTCCTCGCTGCCCTCTTGCCCCCCGCGGGCGCCCCTCTGCCTCGGAGCCCCTCACTAATGAGTGTCAATCTGGAGGGCTGTGGCACTTTTACTGCAGACACCTCCCCTGACAAACGCAGGGCTGCAGTCAACATGAATCACACGAATGGACGCCAGCGAAAGTGACAACCGTGCCGGCCGACGCCAAACCCCTCCCTCGTTTCCTCCCCGGCCGTTTTAAAAGTTTGTTCATTAAAGCCAGAGCAGCTTTTTGTATTTCTTTTTTTAATGGATGTATTTTCGCTTCTTGATGCAGAAGACTGAGTCTGAAACCACTCTGCATTTAGTGCTTCATATTTACTATATTTATTTGAATGGCCAGTGTGACATTTATGCCATGCTAGCAGTTCTGTTAGGATGCACTTCTACAAGGCTTTGAGCTAAATGCTAAAGTCAGCTTGCTAACAGCTGCGCACAGTGACAATATTAACATGCTGATGTTTAGCAGGTATACAGTTTACCATGTTCACCATCTTAGTTTAGCCTGTTAGCATGCTAATATTTGCTAATTAGTATTGGACAAATTTAACTTTTGACCTGATGTTGGCTCTAATTGAAAGGTTTAGGAACCACCAAAGTCAGGAGGGATCATCCTCTGGCAACTATGAATGTCTGCATCAAATTCCAATGTCAATTCGTCTGATAGATGTAGGGATATTCAACTGGATCAAAGGGAAACTTTGACCTGCTAATGGCGCCAGATGAAAAGTCAGGGGGTCACCAACGTCAGTAAGGGTCCTCCTCTGGGCATCATGGTTATCAGCACCAAATTCAATATCAATCCATCCAATAGTTGAGATGTTTCAGTCTGAACCAAAGCACTGGACTGACCAACCAACCACCGGACAGATATTGCCGTCTTTAAATTGTGTGGTTAAAAACAATTGGGATACAATAAACAAAGATTTTTGGCATCCTTTTCTCACAAAGCGCAGGTTTGACATTTACGCCAGGCAACAAAAAATCAATACATCAGCTGTGGAGGACCTGGGCTATAGTAGCTCAACTTGCGTGGTGCTGTTTGTTGTATTGATAGTATTGATATGAGGTCAAACTCCGGTCACTATTCAGACCACCCTCTCCCCAGCAAGCTTGACATGACTATTCAAAGCCTGCCGCTCTGTGTGACACAGTCATGATGGTTTGTCATTACAACAACGCCCTGTAGATACCAACATATCTGCATTTGAATTGACTCGTGTTTTTAAGAGAAGAGTAATATGTCCTCTGTGTTCCTTTGATTCTCAGGACATCGGCGTAGTCTAGTAACCAGGCGGACGTCAGAGATCTATTCTGGATGCCTGGTGCGACAGCCGGCCAGCAACAGCAGCAGCAGCAGGGGGAAGGAATGCCGTCTGTCCGGAGGCCTGGGCAGAGTGATCGCTGATCCTGTCGGAGGAAGCGGAGATGGCGGCTCTCCTGTTTCATGGGTTGTGGAGGAGAGAGAGAGGGAGAAGTGAGTTGGACTGGGGACATGACGCTCATGAGAGAAAAGAGTGAGAGTGGTGTGGGGGGGGGGCTGAAGGCATTTGGTTTGGTGCCAGTCGAGCCAGCTTTCTGGCATTCCGCATTCCAGGAGATCAACACCACGGTGTTTCCTTTCACCCCCATCCACCACCCTGCCGCCCACCCCGATACCCAGCACCGTTTGTATTCAGTAAATCTTTATTGAGCAAGAAAAAGTGTTATCATCTGAACAACAAACAATGTGCCACAACAATGGCGAGTGGTCCAGATACCGTGTTCAATAGAAGACTTCTTCAAATGGAAGACACCGGGGAACACATGATCTTTAAAGTGGCACCACGTGGTTTTTGACAGAAGAAATATTGTATTGTTTCTTTTACAAATGAAAAGAAGAAATCATACGCAATAAAAAGCACCCTTCCTAAATTCAATGCACCGATTTATAAGTTAAAATTGTCGTGTAACATGATATGACTGAGGGTGGTCACTGACTTTACATCTCTTCTGTTGCTGGTGTCTATGTTTTAACATTTACAATTATTTTGTAATTGTCTACAAAATTGTCTTTTGTCACGGTTCAGTTTATAAGCAAGGATTGTGGTTTAATTTTGCCTCAAGATGCCTTAAAAAAAATCTATTTCCAACAACGTAAATATACTTAATACTTTGCTCAAAGAGGAGAGATGTTGCCTCTCTATGAACCCTCTGGAATCACTCAGCAGATTGTCTGGTACATGTGTGTTCGGAAATGCTGGCTCACTGACAGTGCAGGCTTTCAGTCGGGTGATGAGGGAGATGACAGAGGATAATAGTTTGATATCAAAACATCAACAGATGATTCCCACTCATCCAAACCCATGCAATGGAAAGACATTACACTGACATAATTCATTAGTTTTTGGAAGGACTTGGATCCTTTTCAAGACTTGCAAGTTTTGTTGGCTGGCTCTCTTGTGGGATGTCCTTATGGGCAAGCGGTTTGGGACGCTGACCATGTCATTAAAATGTCCCTGGTTGTGGCCAGGGATGTTTGTTGCACGTCACCCAGCGCACCTCTCTCACCTCACCTCTGTCCAACTCTCTTTAGTATCTAATAATGGTATAAAATGCACCAAAATACACAAACAAAACTAAGAGTCAGCTCTGTGAAGCTGTACTTAGGCACTGCATTACTTTGAGCTAAATGCTGACATTAGCGTGCTAACATGTTGTGGTTTAGCAGATGCAACGTTAACCATGTTCACCATCTTAGTTTAGCATGTTAGCATGATCAAATTTGCTAATTAGCATAAAACACAAAGCACACCTGAGGCCAAAGGGAATGTCATTAGTTTTGCAAGAATTTTAATTAGTATCACTTTGCCATAATGTTTTACTTATGTTTATCTACAATGGCCAAGCAACCTTCTGGACGATGCACACACCGTTATGAAACAGAAACTGTCCAACAGTTACTGATAGATTGCAACAGGTATGAATTAATATCAGGACTAGATAGAGAACACAAGATTAGACGACATCATGGAAAGTACGCAATCTTCTGATTAATTAGTCAAGGTGGCGTTAATCCACCTATAAGGTGAAGACAGCGTAAAATCTCAAAGGAGACGCATGGTGGAATCAGCGAGCTAGGTAATTAGCCAGCCTCTAAATGAGTAGGAATTCAAACACCTTAATGTTTAATCCACACACTCTTGTCACAGCGTAGGAAAGCACGCTGCCATCACCAGATGAGTGACAAAGCATGAAAGCATGGTGGAAACAGCTTGCTAGCCAGGTAACTAGCCAGCCGCAACTGCAACTTCAAGCAACGCCCCCTGCTTCAAGTCATGCCCCTGCTGGAATTTGGTCATAATTAATATGTTCAAATTTCATGGCAATCCATCCATTGATATTTCACACAAAACATCATGGTGATGCTATGCAATTGTCTGCAAGCTAATTCAGACAGACAACTCAAACTGCTGCAACACTCACAGATGACATACTCTACTTCCTGTTTATATCAAACACACCCTTTGTCACGAGGGGGCCTATTTAAGGTGAAAGGTGCCCAGCCTGCAGTGCTGCAGCTCTTCACTGTTCCTTTGCTTGCTAGCTATCTGCACTTTAACACTACTATGAACTTCCGTACACCACTGCTACAGGTACTTGAGTAGTATTTCTCAACACACCAGGCCAATGCGGTTACTTTTGGTTGGCTTGAAGGAGGAGATAATGGTGTCTGTGCTGCTGCCTGGATTTATCAACCCTGTTTGTCACATTAGCTGCAGGCCTCAAACACTCACCTGAAGCCTGCAGCTGGAGTTCCCTGTCCCTGCTGTTGGCTGTTTGGCACCACAGAGACTCTTCCAGGAAGGTTTTCATTGAGATGCCCGACTGCTTCACTTCGTCAAGCTAAGTTCTGCTAACATTTCTTATCCTGAGTTCATGTCTTCGCTCTGTTCGGTCTGTGTTCCTGTGCTTGGAAATGTCAGAAAGCTGTGAGCTATGTCATGGTGGTTGATATTTTCTGCTCTTATGCTTTTGCTGCTGCAAAATGCAACATCTGCATTGGAGTTGGTTTTTGCATTATTCATTTTTTTGTAGTTGCTGAACTTTGTTTTAATTTGGTCGTTGTTTGGCACGTGCATTGTGATGCTTTAATAATATTATGGACTGTTCTGTTCTGGCCTGAACTGGTTTTGCACATATATTTAAGTTGTCATTGTATCATTTCAGCTAATTGCAAACTAATTACTCCTTTTAGAGATTGTTTTTAGAAATGTATGCTTTCTTGACTTCAAGGGATTTTCACAGCATTCGTCACCCAAAAGTTCCATTCATCCGAAGCAGATAAACTCAAAAGCTGAGGGTTTACGTGTGAACTCGCTTTACTATTCCAATCTCATCATAAAAATAATTGCATCGACAGAGATCTCCTGAGCATCTGTGATATGAGTTATTCTGCAGTTACACTCACACTCTTGAATTTACATTTCTAGACGAGGCTGCTTATCAACACCACGTTCAAGTTGTGAATTCTTCAGTTCTTTTAATGTGTTGCCAACTAATTATCTGCTGCTGTGTGGTTTTGATGTGTCGTAACTTGCTGCAGTTTATCAGGTGGGTTGTTGGGTTTGGATGTATCCATGTTACCTCACCACATAACGACTGTGCCGTAATGGTTCACGGTGTTTGTCTGGGAACGGCCACACAGCGGCTGCAGTTCAGCCCACACGTAGGAGATTCCACCGCTCTGTATATACAGTATATTTGGTTTCTTCCCCTCAATCTGCTGTTTGACTTTACAGCCATGACACCAAACTTCTCTCTGTGCGTTGGTGTTTTCCACTAAATCGGAGGTTCTTGATCCTTTATTCAGCCAAGGACCCCTCACAAGATGAATAAGATTATCTTGTATGTCTCTTGGAATAATTAGCCTATTTATTAAACGTCTAATCTTATATAAATGTATTAGAAAGATACTAGACATTAACTATCTGTATGTTTTAAATTGTAGATTTGTTAAATTAGAAGATATTCTATGAAATATTTCACTGTAGATTTAAATATGAAAATATTTGAAGCCTTTTGTTAAAAAAATAGATTTTATATCCTGATAATTTAAATATATGAATCTGAAAACTTTTCAGGGTCCCCACTTTGAGAGTCCCTGCACTGCATCAGCCAATTCTGCTTTAATCGTCTGACTAAAACATCCGAACCTGCCGGACTGTGTAACACGGAGGAAATGCCACCGACGACGTCGACGTCGAAATCTCAGTTTCAGACTTGTATTTCTTCATGTGTGAACATCGATGCTCGCTAATGACTCAGACGGCAGGATCTGAAGTGACATTTTGAAGTGACATTTTAAACTTCAGGGTACATTATGCGCCTGGTGTTACATCTTGGCCTTCCACTGCATCCAAGTGCCCTTGAGCAAAGCACTGATGCCCGACCTGCTGCCGGCCATGTGAGGGATGTACGTAAGGGAGCATTATCTGTGTGCCTCCAGCAGGTGTTTGTAAAGTTAAAGGTTTGTCACATGTAAACAGTCAATCTTATATTTAAATAGATAGTAAAGAAAAATAAACAAGTATTTAAATCAACCGCCATGATTTGCACACAACAGATGAGACGCTGTCCTTTTGAACCCTGTGAAAACTACAATACACTCCACTGGAGATGCATTTGACCTAAAACTGTTTCCACTCTTTGTTTTGTGATCTGGTTTCTAACCACACCATGATGCTCACGTGAACATGCTGGGTGTGAAACCCATCACATCCTCGCAGAACTTTGCCTTTTTATTTTCTACTTCTGTGAATGTGTGAGTGCATTCTTTACTGGTGATGCCGATAACAGATGGAGATGAAATATGAAACATTCCTGGATATATTTGTTGTGAACTTAAACTAACTCAATGAAAGCATGTTAGTGGCTCTAGTGATCAGTCCACCACCTGGAATATCTATTGGATGGATTGCCATGAAAAGCAGTTGAAGACGAAACTTCCAGACTCTGACTTTTCCACTACGACGTTGACATTTGTGGTTTTGAAGGAAATGTCTTGAAAACTAAAGGATGCATTTTTATATCATTTGGTGCAGATATTCATGGTGAATTTGTAGATGATCCTCTGACTTTTCTGTCTCTCAAATACTTTTGTTTTTGACCAAATACCTGCGAAACTACTTCTCTTCAGTCTCAGCTGCACTTTGTGTTTTGCTGATGGTAAACATCACACCTGCGTGATGGCATTATTATTACTGTGAGCATGTTGCATTCCCCTGAAAGAACCGCTGCGCAAACATATTGAGTGTGTGTGTGTGTGTGTGTGTGTGTGTGTGTGTGTGTGTGTGTGTGTGTGTGTGTGTGTGTGTGTGTGTGTGTGTGTGTGTGTGTGTGTGTGTGTGTGTGTGTGTGTGTGTGTGTGTGTGTGTGTGTGTGTGTGTGTGTGTGTGTGTGTGTGTAAAAGAAGGTTTTGTGTGGCTATGGGTATTTTTACAGGTTTGTGTGTATTTTTATGAATCTGTGCATGAGTGCCGAGCGGTGGACTGGTCTGTCAGCTCAGGTTAAGCTGACGCTGAGTGGCCACACCTCGGGGGCGTGCAGGCCTGCGAGGCGGGCTCTCTCTCATCAGCAGCATTAGGCCGCCGCGTGTGATGGCTGCTGACCCCCGGCGGAGCGTCGGCCGTGCCGGTTTGGCCCGGTGTTGGGCACCAATCAGGCCAGGTTCTGGGCTCACTTCCTGCCAGGAGCAGCCCTCACTCTCCTGATGTCAAATAGCAAGTGGCGATGGCAAAGATGGCACTCTGGGTAATTTGTTCTGGGCCTCATCAAGGACACCCTGTTAAAATGCCCCATGTGTCTGATTCATAGAGCACGGAGGAGACGGGTGAGAGGGAGGGAGCGTCGCGAAAGTAGTCTGAACAAACATTTCTCTACTTTTAAGAGAATCGAAGGGTCGTTAACTAGAATTTGGATGTAATTCTTGTACATTCAGCCATCGTTTATATCAGCTTTTATAAACTTCTGCAAGGCACTTTTAGTGATACGCTTTAAAAATCCAACAGGAGAAGAATCGTGAGCAGTCAGACAATCACACAGGCTTTAAACACAGACAAAGAAGGCAAATGTTAGAACTATTACCCAAACTTTGTGGAAACAAACATCACATTTAACAGACCGACATCCTGGTTTCAACTTAGACCTACACTCAACCGTAGCTGTGCATACACAGTGTGCAGGATTATTACCGACGTTTGTGTGCTCACTTCCAGTTTCACCTCTTAGTTGGTTTGTTTACATGCTGTCCTCTCTGTTCCCTTCTCCCTCCTACACATTTACCTTCCAACGTCTTTCCTCCCTGATTACAGTCCCTGTTTTAAACGTTCCCATAAATCGAAAAAGAAAACCAAATTGCAGCAAAACTACTTGATGGAAGTGATGGACGTGAATTAAAATAAGTCAACGTTGACTTTTGGTTTCACACAAGACAAGAGCAGCAGCCTCCTGGTTGAACTTTTTTTTAAATACATTTCCTTTAAAACATACAATTGGGATAAACGACAAATATCCTTTTTTTAAAGTAGCGGAAAACCGCTCCATGTTTTGGGGCTTTGAAAGGTCAGAGCCTGCACTACGTTTACAGTACGTTACGTGTGTGGGAATTTCCTGTGTTTTTTGTCAACACTGCAGATGAGGTGGATCAAGTTCAGATCTCTCATCTGTGAACGGAGACATTTGGCTCCCTGCCGTGTGACGGTCAACATCGGCAGCAGGTGCACCACAGGGAAGAACAACAGGGAGGCAGGGCCACCACCAGCAAATGACCCCTGCCAGAGACAACAATGAAAAAGCCAGGCTTTTGGAGCCTTGGAAATATGAAGTGACAAAGGGTGCCCTTTGTGTGGGAATTGACATGGTGCAGGGCTGACACCGTGCACCCTCTAGGGGTTGATCTTCCAGTCAGGATCAAATGCCAAAACTAGGTCAGAGGGAAGAGAGAAAGACAGAGACGGGGAGGAGGAGGAGGAGGGAGGGGTCCTAATTTTTTGAAAAAATGTTTATTTTAGTGTTTAACACCTGAAGCAGAATAGGCTGTACAGTCAGTCATTATCATCCACTCATCTACTGCTTTGAGACGAGCATGCCAAAGTCAAAGCCGGCGGTTTTATCAGATGGACGACACCAGGAGCCGGCAGACACTGACAGACTTGTGGTTTTTGTTGTCAGTATTGGTTTGGTCCACACTGCTGAGAAGTCACCTGTGGTTGTGACTGCAGATCCTCCACACAAACAGATGATACTGACACAGGCAGCATGTGAACCTGTAAGAGTTTCATCATCCAGATGCAGGATGTTCAGAAGAACATGTGACAAACTGACTTTTGAAAACGGTCATGACGAGGAGCGTCTGTCACTAGTGGGAATGGGTACAGGAAGTTAACATCAAATCTAATCTTGTTCATTGATCAGATGATTACCTATTTAAATCAATCGCCAATTTTGGACTATTTTATTTAATTAAGCTCTGTTTGTTAAAAAAACAATTCTGCCTGGATTATGTCCAGTGGTAATGTTTGTTTCCAGCGGTGGGTTTAAACAACAAAAACACTGATGAAGGTTGAAACATTTCATCCAGTCTCAGTGCCTTGTGTCGCCTCTAACATCATACAAACATATCAATGCTTTACTTGTTCTTGTATAACTGCATTTATAGACAAAATAAGTAAAATATTTAGCTTAATAGTTTTGTGTTTAAACGTGTTTTCCATGAGACGGGTGTCTGCAAACATTTTGTTGGGATGTTTGTTTCAATATTTAAGAACTTTGGCTTTTCTGTTTTAGAAAATCCGTTTTATTTGAAGGCATCAGGTGGTGATGAGCATTTGTTACTAGTTTGATTTCCTGGCTGATTGATCCCAAAATATACTTGGCAGATTAAGTAATTGGGTAAAAAATATGAACTTGTTTCAGCCCTAATGGAAACATAATTCTGGAGTGGCAGAATGTATTTGTTTATTTAACGGAGTCGTAAAAAAGACAAAAAAACATATCCCATGATAGTCATTTTAATGACAATCGAAGCGAGGTAAAGCATTGTTTTCTCTAATATTTCACCCCCAAATAAGAGTTAAGCATAATTAAAATTACATGACAACTTCTTTCTCCCCTCTCCAATCACCTTCTGCCTACCAGCCATGACTTGCCTGTAAAGTTCTCATCTGGGAACGCAAGGCTTCTCATTGTGAGATGAACAACCGCATTAATAACAAGGACTGGACTGATCTCCCCCTCCAGAGGATCGGGGCTCCGGCTGGTCCGAGCACACCGGCGAGCGACCCTCCCTCGGCCCTCGTTTGTCACGAGCTGACCCTTCCATTTAATTAATTAAATTTAGCATCTGTCCCCTTGGCATTGACTTGTTACGTCAGATAGAATCAGCTTTTGTATCAGCGGGCCCCCGGGCGCCTGGCCCTAACGAGGCCCAAGATCCTAATTAGACGATGTAAGAGGGAGGGAGGGGAGGGGGGTGGTGGGTGAGAGGTAGCTGGACAAGGAGGGGTCTAAGCAGGGGGAGGCAGGGAGGGTCCTGCTGGGCTGAGCGGGCCCCCGGGGGCGAGGAAGTGGGGTATTTATACACCCGGCCCTAAACATAATGGAGGGGGGAGGAGGAGGAGAGGAGCAGCCCTGAATCTTTCTCTCCTCCTGCTGTACATCTCCGTTTACCTCCCTCTGTCTTTGTCTCTATTTCTGCCTCCCCCTCACCTGCTCCCCCCCCCCTCACCTGCTCCCCCCACTCACCTGCTCCCCCCCCCCCCCCCCCCTCACCTGCTCCCCCCACCCTCACTACCACATTAAGAAATACAGCATCAGACAAAGATGTTTGATCATAGATTAGAGAGCAAGCCCCTCGATTTGTGATTCATTTATTTTTAACACTTCAAGCTGATATTTATACCCAGATTTAAGAGGGTTAGAAGGAGAAAATAACAAAATATGCTACTTTAAAAAAGTATTTAAATTTATTTTTTTTAAGCGAAATTATGTATTTTTTGACAGGAACAATAAGACGGCAGTCTTCCTCTTACAAATGAAATGTTTTATTCATAAACACTGACAAACTAAACTAAAGTCAGAGGTTTTGCTGCTCCTGACTCACGTGTTAATATGACCATGTAGCTTATGGTGGGTAAACAAGAAAGCTAATATTTTCCTGTGTAACCATTACTAATATCTTTTCTCTTATCACTAAAGGTCCAGTGTGTAGGCTTTGGGGGACTTATTAGCAGAATATAATATTCAAAACTATGTTTTTATAAGCTTTTAATCACCTTAACATAAGAGCTGCTGTGTTTTGTTAGCTTAGAATGAACCCTTTATATCTACGTAGCGGATCCTCTTCACAGGGTCCGCCATGTTTTGCACCCTTTAGAAAGGTTCTTTGTGTTTTTATATCACCTGATGGCCGTCGTAGTTCTCACAACCTGTTCTCATCCCAACGCCACAAATACCGACACTTTGTCTCGTCTTCTTCTTTTTAGTCCTGGGAACGGGAACGGGCTGTTCTCCGACATGCTTGGAAAGGGAGGGATGAGCGGAGGGGTATTCAGTTGGTTGCAAACTGCAACCTCACCACTGGATGCCACTAAATCCTACACGCTGCTCCTTTGAAGCAACTGACTGAGGAGAATCTCTTGTAAGAGCAAAGAATAGATTTTTTTAATCTAGATTTCCATTCGCTGTATTGAAGTTGCACCTCTAATCATAAATCACACTAAAATCTCACATTTGGAATAATGACCGTGTTTAGCGGCTCGCCATCTGCAATACCTCAATTCTGAGGTGCTATAAACAGGACCGTATTAAGTTGATCAATACCAGAAAAACATAGGTTTGCTGCCAAAACAATGCCCTTTTCAAATAAATGGTAAAAACAGAAACTTTAAAAAAGTTGAACAAAAGAAGCCAAAGTTCTTTTTAAATGTGCAGTCACAGGAACGTAATTAACATACAGCGTTAAATTGGCAAATTTACATTTTAAATCAGCAAATTTCAGATCAAAATAAACAAACAATGTCATACAAACGTTTAATGCCAACAAGTGTTCGATACTCTGTGCTGCAGATACTCATGTGCTGCACACAGCCTGAGCTCAACCTAAATAGAATTGCTAAATGAAAGTGTACGAGGTCTCCCTCTCTGCCTCATACACTCACACACACTGACGTGTGACCTACTCTCTCTACCTGCTGCTTGTTGCTTTGCACTGCTCCCCATCCCTGTTGTAAAAGAAACAAAACCACAACGGTGTCACACGTGACTCTCTGCAGCCCGGTGGCTCGGTCTGGGCTCCAGGCCGGCGTCATATCCTGAATCCCCTCACTATCTATCAGATGCTGGTGTTTTGGGCGGCTGCTGGTGACGAGGGACCGGCCAACCCGAGCAGACAGGATGTGGGCAGCGACTCGTCCCGGGTAGACGTGTGTCAGTAAGACAACGGGTGACAAGGGAGGACGCCCGCGTGGTGGGAGACGTTAAAGCTTTCTGAAAGTCTTGGAAGGAGACGGAGAGAAAGAAATCAGTTTTAATCCACAGCACACACATAAATAATGTAAATACAAACATACACCACGATTAACCGACTCTTATCAAATGAGTCGTGCAAATTCTGCACATGCTGTTTGTATTTGTGTGCCCGTCTGTTCACATGTATACTGTAGGTGCATGCGACTGTGTGTGGAGAGTGTTTTGATGGGGGGGGGGGGGGGGGGGGGGTCAGGCAGTCAGTCATCACCCAGTTTGTGAGTGAGCGGACTGGGACCACATGCCCCTCTTTTAACTGTGTCAGATCGAGGTGGCCTCTCCAAATCATGTCCCTGTCACAAACACCAGCAGCACTGCACCGTAGACACCTCCAGCTTTTTATTTTTCCAAAATATTGTTGGACAAGGTGCACTTTCAGCAATGTTACATTTCATTCTAGTCGGTTATGTTTTCTGCAGGAGTCGTTGCACTGTCCTTTTTGTTTACATGCATTCATTTTTCAGATTTATTCGTATATTATTTTTAACCAACCTTGAAAAGAGGCTAAAGTGGAAATAGTCTTGCAAAATTGAAAGGGGACAGATACGAGTGTTTTCCTAATTGATATTCAATTTGGTGTAACTTTGCAGTATACATGAAGTGCTCTGTAAGTAATAATATGAATGTAAATGTACTCAAAGTAAGACAGCAGTCAACTAGAATGAGGGGAAAACAGGGCAGCAGGAATGTGTTGATTGTGGCTGTAGTTCAACGATTATCTCAGTCTGTGTGTGGCCTTTTGAGACTGTGTGTGTGTGTGTGTGTGTGTGTGTGTGTGTGTGTGTGTGTGTGTGTGTGTGTGCCCAGCGTAGCTGTGAGGAATTCCTTCAGCTACTCCCTCGTGTTTGTCAGCTGGCGAGCGTTCTCAATATAAGCACTCTAATTGCTCAGAAAATTACAGCTAACGATGATTGCACTTGACACTGGCTGACATTACGGTGACACCACAACGCCTCACGCGCCCCAGCCCCCCCCCCCACCATCCTCCCCTCCCCTCCCAAAACTCTCCTCGGGATGTTGTGCCAACCCCCATTGACCGGAGCCTTGCCCCCAGTGACCGCCGCGTGCCCTCCGCTTGTTGAAGCTGTCCAAAGCAGAGATGTCCCTAAATTCAATGTGCTCTGGCATCGCTCTCTGCCAACCCCTCATCTGTCGGCCAAACCGTTTGTGAACCATAACGTGGTCCGCTGTACTTCACGCACGATTCAAATGGACACAGAAAAAGATCAAAGTTCGCTCTTCTCCTATTCTATTTGGGTGTTTTTGTGTTGTGGTAATGTTTGCAGATTATGGGTGTCAAAAGATGATGAAGATGAAGATGATGGGACAAAGAGGGAAGCTTAAGAATTCACACAACAGACAAATGGATTCCGTGTAAAAGACTGTAATTCAATATTAAAAAGTTTTTTGTTTTTTAAGTGTACATAGTTTTTCCTTTATTGCCACCGCACACTGACATATACAGTAAATGCATTTGTGCACATGTGAATGTGAGTAAAATGCCTGCATGTGCATGTGCATGAGCGTGTCCGTACAGCCGGGCCCCTGCAGGCCGCGATGTGTCACCTCTTTGTCTTGTCAGTGTTAATGTGAGCATGGCCAGCCAGGCGTGGAGCTGTGACAGATCAGCAGACGAAACCCCTGCTTCCCCACCCGCTCCCACCTCCTCTCACCCTATTTCCTCCCCTCGCCTCCCTGCCCTCAGCACATGGATTAAATATCCTTTACTGTCCAGGCATCACCTCTGGCATACGGAGTTTTTATTTAATTTTCAGGTCAGAACCCGTCCCGTCGCCGGTGCTCGGGCTCCGATGCATCAGAGGAGATGCCCAGTGGGCTCCGGCGGAGGGTGGCAGAGAGGATCAGCGGTGATACAACAGGCGCCTCAGAGGCGTCACACTCATGGCTGAAAGCCACGGTGTCACAGCGGCTTTAACCGGTTGCACAAATTCTTACAACGGCACATATATGGTGGGCTTAGATTCAGTGTATGCATGGTTGTGACGGGCAGGTAAAGTGTGCAGACGTTGTCGTGCTGTGTAGCAAGCTCCTCCTTTAAGCTGACCTTTAAATGACACAACTGTGTGAACAGCTTCAAGTAGCCTACGCAGTAAACATGGTGGCTTTGTGGCTGAGACTCCCTGACATGTGAAAATGTTTGAAAGCCAGAGCAGATGCAGATCTCACATTTTGCCACAACAGCTTGTTTAAATAGAGTTTGTGGTAATCTAAATACGGCATCACAAACGTCAGAAATCCTGTAGTGTGCTGGGTCAAAAGGTCTCAAAACTCCCGCCTCTTGTTTGGGCCTCAGACTAGTCTGAGCCGTCACATTGTATTAAACATCGACAGATTTGTTTGACATGAAGCAACATTTGAGCCTGTAGTTTGAGTTAATCAATGATGAAAATCTGAGGATCACACTGTCGCTTGTCTACAAGCAACATCTGCAAAAGTCCCTTTATCATTAATGATAGTCGATACTTTTACTAGTCTGGCATCGTCTGATTTTGATACGTATTCAAGTGATTGTTCATCTAAAATAAACAACATTGACATTTGGAAAACTTCTGTGCATGTGCTATCTGAAGGATCTGCATTATAATGAAGAAGTGATGTTTATGTGGTGCATGCATTTCCACACATGGGACACAAATTGACCATAGACGGCAGATAAGAAGTGGCCGTGGTCCCTGTGGCGTCACCCACGGGCCTGTGGACTGACGTTGTGAAGCCTCAAGTTTGGCATTTTGGCCGGTGCCATCTTGTTTCTTTTGCAACCAGAAGTGACGAGAGAAGGTGGAGCTTAGTACAACCGAATGCTGAATAAGACCATTTTAGGTTGACCAACATGTTACAATTAACTTTCATGAAGGGAAAACACACTGAAAGGGTTAAAGTTATAGACAAAAACTCAGATCGGAACTGTCAATCACCGTGTAGCCCCGCCCTAAAGCATCCCCTGCTTTATGGTCTGTTTGACTCTAAATGGACCATAATGTACTAAATGAACATCATGCTGTATTGAAGAAGACTTGAAACTAGAGATTGAGACCATAAACTCATGTTTACAATGTTTACTGAGGTAATAAATCAAGAGAGAAGTAGAGTCATTTTCTCACAGACTTCTTTACAACCAGACTTCTTTTTGCAACAAGAGCAGTCGCCACCTTGCTGGCTATTGGAAAGAATGCAAGTTTAAGGCACTTCAGCTTTGGCTTCACTCTTCAGACCCTGAGGTCAACATGCAGTAATTAAAAAAAAGAAAAAGTATTCAAGTAAAATGTAACATTAAACGGAAGAACTGCAAGCTGCCTGCTCAAAATTAAATGTAGGCTCATTTCCTTTCACAATGAAGTATCTACTGACCACAAAAACACAGACATAGATATTGTGGGTGGGTGGGAACCCCCCCCCCCCCCCCCCCCCCACACACACACACACACACACACACATATACAGATGCGTGCAGCATGGCTGATATGTTTGCTTGTGGTCTGCGATACACTTTGTTAGTCAGTGGAAGCCTCATGACTCACAGAGTCGACACTATCTCCACTTACTGAGACCACTCATCATCTGATCCAGATCCAGGCAGCACAGTCATTAAGTCTGCCGCAGTGTTCTGTGTAATAGGCGAGTTGGAAACTATCATTAATATCCTGTCTGCTGTTTCCTATGTTTCCACTCTGGCCCTTATTTGTAATGTACAAATATACTGGATATTTTTTTTCCATCATCCCACAAACCAGCCTCTCACCTCGTTGTATGCGACCTCCACTGCAGCGCTTTGGTTCTGAATGGTTTGATCGTGTGAGGAGGCGTCTTCTGTCGGATACTAATAAAGCAGTAAGTGACGTTGTCTTTTTTATTTTTTGCTGATGATTAACTAGACTGATCATTTAATTTAACTGCCCTCATTTATTGGAATCACTTCACAAATCACAAATGTGGGCGGTGGTTTCAGAGGTGTGGAATCTGGGTAATCGTTGATGTGGAGTGAAAGCTTTCAGTCAGATTAAAATGGAAATTATGACAAACGTACGCAGTTAACTCTCTGTGTTATATGCATGATTCATACTGTTGTACGGATTAACCATATTAGTTTCAGTTATGATGCCAGACATTGGAGTCTAAAAACAAGAGCTTGTCCTAGATTAAAAGTTTAATTTGGCAAAATTCAGATTTCAATCTGGAGCTGAATCTGTAAATTTGACAAGATATTAGATGCCAACTCTTTGTACTCAATATTTTTCATTTCCCATTGCTGCAAAAGTGTTGAGATCCAACACGCAGCTCACATGAAACTGGATTATAATGTGGCCCAAAGCTTTAACCTGCAGTTTGTCCAGAATATCATTGCATTCCCTAATCTAAATTAATTTGAGCAAAACTCTCTCCATTGACAACCCGATCTCATGGGAAGGCCTATAAATGGCACAACAATTTCACATGTTATTATTGCATATTTTAGGCTTTTTAAAAAAAAAAGTCATTCAAGCAGTCACAGTTATGTTTAGGAAACAAAACCACTCAGTTAGGTTTAGGAAAGATATCATGGTTGGACTTAAAATAAACCGCAGAAACAAAGTAACTGGAAAACGCGACGCAAACCTTTGCTAATGTAACTTAACTAACGTAAAAACAACAACACAACTTTGTGATCGTGGTGTCTTTTTTTTACATTTAATACTACATCAATTATTTAAAGTGTAATAAAAAAGAAGACACGCAAAAAGCAAGAACGGCGTTTTCATTGCATGCAGTGGCATTCACACGCCAATTGGTGATCCCATGCTTCCATTGAACCAAACATGAGATGAGTAATTGAAAAAAATGGTCCACATGAGCTGCCCCCTCTCTCTTTCTAAAAGTTTTTGTTGTTATCCCACCCAGTGGACCCCTGGCCCCGGCTGTTTGGCGCTCCCGTCACTCATCCAGCCAACAGTGATGGAGGTGTGGCGGAGGAGGCGGTGGTTGCCGGTGATGTGTTGTGACAGCGGGAGCCGGGGCTGGCGGGCGGTCACCATGCGGCACCATATTGCCGGGCTCCCCGGGGACGAGGGATCAGCATGCCAGCCTTGCCAAGAAGTGCTAATAGGCGCAACACGTCTTGCTTTCACACATTAAGGCAAGCGAAGGGTGACAGATCAGAGCTGTGATACTGCCGCCTGTAAGGGGGGAAGAAGAAAAAGGGGCCACGCGTTTGCCATGCAGTGCAGGCTAATGATGAAAACTCCCCGAGTCGAGCAATATGCCCACCAATCACCGAGTTGATATGTGCGCAGACAGACGTATCTCCGTCTCTCTCTCTGTCACACAGTGGAGACCAGTGCAGCCTCACTCTTCACCAGAGTGATGCTGAACTCCATATTGTAACTGACAATAAAGCTACGAGTGTTGAAACACTTATTTTTTTCTCCGAAGGAGACGTTCTCACCCAAAGTAGCCGAGGTCAAGTGGGCTGCTCCGGGCGGCGACACCTTTCGTCACATCTGTTATCCAGAAAACCCACAGCCTGGATGAAGTCCGCTGAGGTGGATGTCTGCAAAACGAGAGCTTCTGTGCACTCTCTCTTGTTACTTCCACCTCAGGGGCCATATGGTTGATTTGGCAGACTCTCAAGCACCTGCCTCCATTTGTTTGCCTCAAAGATTGAGTTGGAAAAGGGTTTGTTTGAGGAGCAGAACGAGAGATCTGAGCCCAGAGAAATGCTTATATTGTTATCTCGAGTTTCGATAATTAATAATCATTAATGGCAGTACAGAGAAGACTTCTACCAGAGATGTTGGCTCAATACGTTTTGGAAGCTTGGCACGTGTAGCTGAAGAATACTTGGAACAAAATGAAACATCCTATGCACTTGATTAACTTTAAAATAACCGTATTAAGCTCAGTCTTAACTTATTAAGCCCTTCTTTCAATTAGTCTCTCTGATTGAAATGATCTTCTTGATGAATGGGAGCAAATCCCTTCAGCAGGTGGAAACATTAAACCAGAAGAGTGTAATTTCTGGGTGTCCTCATACCTTTGACAGTATACTTTATTAATACCAGTTTCCTACCTGGAAACCTGTCATTTTAGGGTCTGAAAAGCGGGTGACATCGTAACCCGGTCGTGTCAGTGCTTCTTAAGTGTCGGGCGTCTGAGAGGCATTTCATGTCGTTGGATACCCGACTGAAGACCCTTGTGATACGTCAGCGGCTGCCTGTTCTTGATCAAATATTAAAGTAGAAGGCGGTGCTAACAGTAACAACCGGCATCTCCACCCTCTCCCCGACTGTAGTAACCTTCTAACATCAATGATGGATCAAGTGTTCTGGATTAGAACATATGAACATTTGCGCTGCACTGACACACTACATGAAGCTGAATATTTCATACCGGATTCTGAAGGATGTCCTTTGGCTTTACAGTGCAACGCTAATGCAAATGAGACGATTGTACATGAGAATGAGATTCAATGATTCATGGAGACGGTGGCTCACCTCTGTGTCACCCCGGATGTTAGCGGGTTCCCGGAGAAGACACGTGACTGGGGAAAAAGATTTAGTCTCTACAGTCACATCCTACAACAACTGTGTGTTGACTGTGTGTTGACAACACTGTTAAACTATTATATTTACTATATAGTAGCTGCACTTCTGTAGTCATTTTTACCCAAAGGACGATCTTTTCCCAAGCCTAACTAAATAGTTTTGGTGACTTAACCTAACTTAGCTGTTTCCTGTGAAGACGGAAGTTTCTTGAAAGAAAAAAAGACTCTATGCATGTAACAAGCGGAAATTGACACTTGTTTGTCGCTGGCTGTTGTAAAGCACACGAAAAATGAGTAACTTTTCCGTATATGGACACGGTAACAATGTCCCTAAAGTAAATATATCACAACCGCCTTCTGTGCTTGTTCTTACGTAGTGTTATTTAACAACTTAATAAGGTAACAAGCTTTAAGTCCACGTTTACTTCTGGTTTCAGACGAGAGACGAACAGCGGTCTCTTGGGTGAAAGTCCTGTGTTTGTTTGACCCGTCCACCTCCTTTTCATCCCGCCTTTAGAGGACTCTCTTCTTAGCTATACGTGTTATTATACTGTACCCTGTAACCTTCAATAGCAGTTGCTTTATATACAGCGTCACTTGCTCCATTCATCGTATCTGCGGTTTGCAGAAACGTGCAATGCCAACATTTTTTCCAGGTGACTGGGCTGCTGAACTACATCCAGTCTCGTCTTCTTCTTTGAGGATGAAGAGTAAAACAGTGAAGCACAAACCACTGTGCCATCTCTTCAGCACCATTCACTAAACCTCCAGTACCTACTGGGCATAAACATCCGGTAAGTTCATGTCTCTTCTGTGTGTCTTTGTTATTCCACCATAACACCTTGACCTATAAACTTGACTGGCAATATTTTCACTTGCCTGTCAACCGCTCCATCCATTCATCCATCCAGCCAGCCCTCCCTCAACCGCTCCCCCCATTGACGCCTACAGTCCCTGGGGCCACGCTGTGCTTGCTGAAGCGCTGTGTTTGTGAGCGAGTGCGCTGCCCCGCCATCAATATGGGTGAGTTACAGAGGTCGCCGGTTCAAACGCAGTTCACCGCTTCACACCAACACTGTGCCTCTATCCGTGCAGATCCCGTGTGTTGGGAGTGTCAGAGTCAGTCGCTGTGTGTCATCCTCCTGTATGTATTGTTTTTGTTGGCTTGCGTGTTTCCTCACTCAGTCACAGCACTGAGGGGTTTCGATCCCTGGCCTCGGCCTTCTGCCAGCCGACATAATGAACATGTCGTCAGTGGGGCATGTGGGACAACCAGCATTGAGTCCTACTCGAAACAGCAGGTGGTGAATCTGTGTTTGTGTGATCAGCTGTATCACTGCGCTCAGTCACTGAAAGGAAAATGTCACGCAACAATCAATCCGGTGGTAGAAGTCATCTTGGTTGATCTTTCGCTGAGTGGCTTTCTGCACATCCATGTGACACACCGGCTAAATCTGAAAATGCAATTCATGTAAATTGTCTCGGTAAAGTTCTCCATCCACACTGAAATATCTAAACAAAAGGAAACTATTTGAATATCTGAATTTTTGGATGGAAAAGTCTGAATACTCTCAGATTTTGATACAATCAAACTCTCAATGAAGATCTTCTCATTCATATATTTCTGTTGAAAGCGGCTCATGAATAAAACCTGATAACACAGCAAACAGTCAATGAAGTCACTATTTTATGCTCCTAATGTTACCTGATAAATTAAGGCATGACAACAACAGCCGTGGTTAAAATCAGTGATCACAGACAGTTGGCAACTGCTACACAGCCCCGAGCTGTGTTTTCCTCACGCACACTAAAACACGTGTTTTCTGTTGTGTTCACTCTGGAGTCTGTTTTCAAAAAGGTACATTTCTGGGTGTCAAAAATGTAGAAAGATGCGTTTTTTTTAAAGTACAGTAGCCGGTTCAGTGTGGACGTAGTCTAAGAGTCTTAAGAAGAATCTACTGTATTGCTAAGTCATCTTTTGGACAGTGAGGACATCTGTTAAAAAGTGAGGACATCTTTTCAAAGGACATTTCTGAAAGGTGAGAACATCTTTTGAACAGAGAAGTCGTTATTTGACGATGAGGACAGTTTAGACAGTGGGGATCATTTTGGAAAGGGGCAACATTTTTGGAAAATGAGGACATTTTGGACTCCCAGGACAAGTTTGGATAGGAACGCTTTTTTAAGGGCGTGTTTTTTTTGTTTGTGTTGTAAATCAAATTCTACCAAACTTTGTCTGAACTTAAAATACAAAAAGGAATTGACATAGCGTATAAGAAGGTCCAGAACAGTCCAACAGTCCACTTCCACATGGCCTCTGCCTTTTTCCACTTATAAATTCAATGGACTCTTGCTCCAGTCTATGAGCACAATAAACAACTTCAAGAGATTAAATGTGAACACCACGAGTAGAGTTTGTTCCTTCTTTTTGACAGAGTCTGCTGTGGTGTGAAGCTGGATACAGTTCTGTGGTTTATGTGGTTTATGTGGCCATCTAGTGGGCTGGTGAAACACTTCCCACATAAAGACTAAAGATGGAAAATGTTTTTCTTGTCTCGCAAATGTCTTTTTTACACAGCTTCTGTACGGATGATGTCATGTCATGTCTAAGAAAATACATTAAAAGAAATGTATACAAATCCTCGGGTATAATGATTTTCACTTTCTGTCCATATCTATCCATTTATTTATAAAACAACTTTATACAGCAATTTACCATATAACTAATATAAATGTTCAAATATGATCAAATATGCAACAGAAAAACAGCAGAGCTGCGGAGGCAAACTTCCTTAGTGGCTGTCAGCATCTTAACGTTGCAATGCATCTGTTTACCCTCTTGACTGATGCCACTACTTTCTGTTCGATCTGCATTAATGTAGAAAGCGGCAAACAAACACGTTTTGCTGATGTCAAAACATGTGAAGAATGAGCTCATTTTCACTCTTTCTGCTCAGATTTTTCATCACTTCTCTGTGTTTCAAAGTCCAAACTCGGTCCCATCATTATGATCATCATCGTCATCATATATATACACATTATCATGCAGTAATTTAAATCTTAAATATTCAAATTTTGTATCACTTCAAAACAAAAAACTAGTGATCACAAATGATTAAACTTTAACCTTGTTGCCAAAAGCAACAGGCAAGAAGTGATGAGGGGATTACTGGAAATACAGAAATGACAAAAAAATCAGTGACTTCTAAGAATTTAGTGTGTGCGTGTGTGTGTGTGTGTGTGTGTGTGTGTGTGTGTGTGTGTGTGTGTGTGTGCGCGCACATTTAAATATATGCATGTGTGTTGGTGTGTATTTACAGCATTGCGTGTGCGTGTTGTTGTTTTTGATCAGGGCTGCATTTCGTCACTTATTGACTGAGTTTGTGGTTTTTCTCTATAGTTCTCTCTGCGTATGCGCTGCCTGTTTAGCTTCTCATATACACGTCTAGGGTTTGTGGTTTTACGGCCCGGATGGGTGGGTGCATTTGTCTTTTTCCTTAGGTAGACTCTGCATTGAGGTTAGAGCTAAAGATGTAGGAAACTAGCTTGCTTAGAAGCTTGGAGGCAGAGGGAGGGAGTCAAAACAACCTTGACTTTAAACAAAGAAGGGCAGGGGTTTTCATTACTTTCTATTAGCACCAACATTCAATATATACTGTATATATTTTTTTAATACATTTTCGTTGTATTTATGATAAATTGGTTGATCTGTTGATCTTTGTGTGCAAATCAATATACTTAAAATTACATATTTAAAAAAAGATTATTCTTCTTCGCTCATTTAATGGTTCATAAATGTTTTGTTTTACAGTTCAGTAATATTATGTTCTAAAGACTAAATTTGGGATTTTCATCTCGTTAAAACTCAATGTTGCAGTCAGAACCAGACGATGCTTGACATGCGTTGGTACGTTCACACACACATCTGTTCTGGAGACGATGGCGAAGCGAAATGAAGTTGTTTGTTGTGTAAAATGTTTGACTAAACTGTCAACATCACAAACGAATGTACAAACGGATTCAACTGATAAAGAACCAGATGAAGCTGAACAAAAACCAAAAAGGTAATTTGTGAATTCTTTGGAGACGAAGTATCCCAACATCTTTGAGCTGGATGGAGAGTTATCATTTTGAAGCTTTTAATACGACTGTTTTAAGTCATCTGTTCTACCGCTAGCTTTTATAGTATGTTTATATGTGCAATATTTAATTTACACTCAAAAAATGAAGTATTGGGTAAGGCTGTGAAGTAAACTCATAATTCAGTTTGAAATATCTGCACCTACAAGAAGTCAATTTACCTTTACCTAACAGTTATAGAGAAATATCTACAAGCTGCAGTTATTATTTGAAGTTTATGTAATTTGAAGCAATATTTATGGCTCTATGGGTGTTTTAAAAGAATGGAAATTGCGATTTGTGCTTTTTGGATTCTCTCGACACAAACTGTAACTCCTGAAATATTTCTACTCACGTGTATTGCAAGCTCTAAATTTAATATTGATAAAGAAAGAGTGAGATGCCATTTCATTCATTATTCCAGTGCATGTTCCAGTTTATTTATTACATTATTTACAGGCAGAGAGAGAAAGAAAAAGTGACTCTTTATATACCTCCGTTGCTGCGGTCTGTTCTGTTTATTACACTCGTAAAAGTCCTTGGAATGACAGCAGAGTTGTTCCGCCACACAAATGTCGTGAAGTAGACATTACTTCTCATTAGTGTTGTGGAGAGTTAATAAGTGCTGAGGTCTTCATGTGCGCTTAGTGTTACCCAGGAGAACAACCTGACTCACATAGTTACTTACAAGAGAAAGAAGCTATACCAGAATGAAAAAAGAAACCAGTTACTCTTTGTTGGACCTAGCCGTTCACCTCCTGAGTAAATCTGAGGGGAAATTTGAGTGAAATTTCATGATAAAGACATTTAAATCTGTCGCTGAGAGATCTAATGTTCTCTGTTTATCTGCTGAGTGAACCGAGGAGACAGGCTGCTGTTAGGACACAAAAAGAAAGAAGAAAAACAGATGAAACCTTGGCAGTCGGTGACCACAAAAGAAAAACCTGAAATAGCATTTCTGATCTTTATGTGATGGGCCTCAGCACGGCTCCTTGCGGATGTGTCGCAGCATAAACATCTGTGTTCGTCATACTGTGAGCTCGTATAGGGCGTGATCGTCACTCTGCTTTGCTGCTGCTGGCTAACAGGTTGTGGTTTGCAAACATCCCAGCATCTTTGACCACAATGCAGCATCTTGCCACACACTGGCATGAACAAGAAACTATGTCCTCTGTTTTTCAAAATACAGGGAATCATTCGTGGTCTTTTGTTGTGAGCCAACGTAGCTCCTCTGATTGGTGGAAAAAAAGTACACATTGTTTGTAAAATCTTTAACTGCTGAACTTTAACATTACCTCTTTGAAAAAAAAATCCTGCAGTCTGACTTCAAATTCACATCATTGTATCATTTTAAGTCAACTTAAAGCTTCCAAATGCAGTTTAACTACTTGTGGTTTATGAGGCAACATTACATCATCGTCAGCGAAGAAATGCACATTTTGATCGTTGTGCTTCTTTCTTTCTTTCTTTGCTGCATGATAAATCAGTCCAGAAAAAATATGCATCTCATTTCTTAATAATGACTGAAACCTTCAGACAAGAATATAATTTTTGTTTTAACCATGTGTACCTTTAGTCCGGGTCATTTAAGCCTGATAGTGCACACCGTCACATACCCCACAGCTTAAAACAAACAGATTTGTATCTGCAAAATGTAGTTGGATATTAGTTGACTAGAGGTTGTACCACTACGTAGTGAGTAGAAGACTAAAGGTGTAGGGTAGTACTTGTATATAATTCATACGTAGTGTGGTAGTGGGTATATATATACTGATTTACAGACACTCCAATTTGAAGTTGTTGAATAATAGAGTACACGTTGCATTAGCCTGACACACTTGCAAAATACCTGTCTGTACACAACTTTAAATATTTTTTTACACAGAGTGATAAAGGAACATACATACAGTATAGAATAATTGGGAGTCTTTAAAGCTCTCTTTAATTTAATAGTTAAGTATCTCTGCACTGCCTTCAAAGTTTTTATTGTACACCTCAGAATGTAGCTCTTTAAAGGCCCATTTCAGCTTATTTCAGTTTGGTTCTATCAGTGACAATAATCACCAAGTTGATTGCTTTTTTTTTTGCAAAACAAAACCTGCAGGCACAACAGATTGATCAATTGAGCAGGAATTTAGATTATTATGCAACACACATGTTTTTCAGACTAATCTGAACTTATTTCTTGTGAAACAGTTTTCAGGGTTTCCCCAGGACGTGGTTTAGTGGAGGTGCTAGGTGCATTTCCCTTTTCTAAAAATTCAGAAGGTTTTTTTCAAATTTGCCAACACCGACCTGAATCCGACAAATCCTGTCGCATCTCGTCTTGTGATCAATCGAGTTACTACGTAGGCTCACTCCTTAAAGCTAGGGTTGGCATTACATTTTAGAAAAATTGAGAAAAAAGTGCAATATTTTCTTCTGACGTTAGCGAGTCTATACTTCAGGCGAGGCAAGGCGCTTCTACTGTAAAGTGACTGAAATTAAATGTTCTAAAGGTCTGGTTGCGCCAGCATTAAATTCTTTATGAAGGAATGGAAAGCCAGAAAATCCAAAATGGAGAAAGCTATCGTAGCTTATTAGCTGTGTTACAGATTTATTTTAATTCAACCGTCTCTGTGAAACAGGCCAGCTAGCTAACATGTTAGCAATTAGCTCATCAGCATCAACAGTTAAGCAATTCGTCTGGCTTCTTTTTTTAGAGACGTTAGTGCTCTCCTAGATCTTAGCGATCAACAAGGTGAGCACAATGTTATCATCACCAACAGAACCAATGTCTGAACCCCAATAAAATAAGACCCAGGTGGTAATAAACCTTTAAAACGGTGTTCCTTGACCCCCCCCCTAAACCTTCATAGGGATAGGCTTGTAGGGATTCAGTGTGTTGCTCAAGAGTACTTCAGTGGGACTTGAAACCAATGTCCTACATCCTCCTGCTGCCACAATCACTGCCCTATGTGCTCTAATCTACCGCATTTCACCTCTTCAGTGACTTCCAACCAGTTTAAATGCATGGGTGGGTGCGGAGGGACGTCCCCTACAGTACATTAGAAACTGCACATGGAACTGAAAGCCTCAGATTAGCTGACATCAGTGTAACTTTGTTGTTGTTGTTTTTTTAACCTTTTTTTTTTTTCAAAAAGAAGTTCACGTCCCACAAAGCAGATCGTGAGTTAAGATTCCACTCATGATAAAAATGAAACCCACGTATCAAAAGAAGAAAGAAGAGTGGTGTCGTTGCTGAAACCCTGCAGAGATAACTTTGCTGATTGGAGATGAAGTTTCTGGTATCAGATCTCCCGAGATAGAAATACAGCACACTTAAAAATCAGGTCTTGGTCTCATGCAGCCGGCTGTGTGTCGTCTTCTTTTTTTTTTGTTGGGTGGTCTGGGCAGTCGTGACATCAAACTGTTTTGTTTTGTTCAGATCTTTAGGAAGACCGAGAAGAATCCCAGTTGTTCATTTCAAAATCTTTGTACAGAAAAGTCTCCCATGCGGTGGGACTTTTACTCTCAACTGCTCTATATAGTGTGCGAGCACATGGGAGGAACACCAACATCAGACATGTCAACATTTGCAAAAATATATCTTCATATTTTTTTTGCCATACAGATAGTCAATATAAATAGTAAATTATACGTGGAAAATATACAGTATATGGGGACCGAACACGGATACATCGTATAGGCTGTGCCAACTTAAAGTGCTAACATACTTAGATTTTTGAACAAGCCGCAAGCATTAAGGTATATTCTGACTCCACTTGTAGAGAAGGCGCTTCAACAGCAGTGCCCCGCCCTGCAGGGCATCATCTTCATCATCACTCGCTTGAGGGATAAAACCAAACACACTTTCACATTCGTATTCTCCAGCTTGATTTGTCAGCAGATGAAATGTGAGACTGGAATGGTTTATACTTTCCTAACTGCCACGGAAACCTTGTTTTCAGAGAAGTGAAAGTGAGCCGGCATCAGTTAGAAATCCTTAACGTTCTCTCCTCACTTCAGCATCACTCTGACGACTCATCATTTATCTGTCAGATCGTTTCAACAAGCTTTTTACCAGATCACTGTCCTCTGCAGAGAAATGTACTGTTCGTGTGTGAGATAGAAAATGTCCAACAAGGTGAACAGTATTTAAAGCTAAGTGTTGAGAGTACTCTGACGCCTTTAGATCTCCCTGATCATTCACGGATGAACACTAACTTTTTGACATGCAGAGCCCCCTGAACCTGCCAGCGCGCCTCTCATACCTCGTACTTTGCTAAATCAACGTGTACAACACTGTGAAGCGGAAAAAAACAACACGATACCTGAAAACCGGCTGAAACCACACGACAAGACTCATTACAAAACAGCAGCAACCAGAGCCGGTGATGATACGGGCAGAGCTGTCTGGAGGGCGATCCAGTAAGGGACTCTGCATGTGGACTCAGGAGTCCAAGAGAGACCCGTGTTTTTAAGTGCTTCCCGAATATAACCGGGCCCCTGCGCTCATTTTGCATCCCTAACCTATAGATTATCACGCATTGGTCGTTCCGCGTTCTGACTCCCCGTCCTGTGACGTAATCTATAAGAGGAGAGCGCTGATGTGTGCGGGCTGGTTGCCGATCAGATCTTGCTGTTCTCCAGGTGGGAGTCGATGTGCTTGATGAGGGCATCGTCAGGGTAACCCATGGGGAAGATCAGCTGGCAGAGAGGGCAGCTCCGCATGTCGCTCTCCTCCGTCTCCATCCAGAGCTGTGGGGGCGACACACACACACACACACACACACACACACAGGTATTAGACAGCAGGATACATCACATGCAGGCACAAACTTCACTGGATAGTATTAGTCATCGTGTGGGAGGCAACACAATTACTACTTGGTGAGTGATCGTCACTTCAGACTTTTGAAATAGACCGACTCGTAGTAAATCCAGGTGGAAACTCTCCTCCAAGCTCAGATTCATTGTTCAGTTTCGAGAGAAGACTAGTTTCATGTCCCTGCCTCATTCGGCATTGCTCACCAGAATGAGAGATATAAGTGTTTAAAGTATCATTAGTCAGTGCCCTCCAAAACAAAAATAAAGTTTTAATGTTATTATTTGGTTACGTTTAGGAACAAAAGCAACTTCATTAGAACGAGGTAAAGATCCTGGTTTGGGTTGAATGAAGTACTTTGTAAAGGTTAGTGAACCTTCATCAATATGGATTTAAGAAACCAACATAGTTGGTAGAAAATGGGAAACTGGTCTTTTATTTCAAAGTTCAACATCTTGTTGAACCATCCATCCACTCCGACCTTCTCCGATGGACAGCAGTCATATAGCTTGTCAACAATATTGGAGCATCAATTAATATTGATTCTATGTATTTAAAACCGTTTCTACTACTCAGATACCAGCTGCGTTTTCTGCTCTCTTCTCTCTGACAGTGAGTTGAAACACTCATATTTTATGCCCGCAATGTGTCAGTTTTTTATTCCTTAGTGTCAAAAATGGTTTCAAATACTGTAATTTTTCAAAGTATTGTAGCAAAGTTAGAAATTCCAGCTGCTGGAGGGCTTTTCCACCAACATAAACATGTTACATAAGCTCATGTCGGGATCAGATATTTGCTGAAAACAACTGATGCTGCATTTTTCTTGCGAGGATAATCATGCTTAGCTTTTAAAAAACCTTAAAGCAAAAGAATCGGCAAATATTAGATGGAGCTAATGTTTGCCACAAGTTTAAGAATGCTCCCCTCAAGCCGTTTTATCGACATGATGTGTCTTGTTTGTTGAAGTTGGAGTTATTTCTTGACAAACAACCGGTAATCCGTACATCCTGTGCTTCTGTGTGCCGTCTCCTGCTCCAGCGTGGGTTGCCAGATTTGGTCAACGAGTACAATTTCTGGTTTCGGTCTAAAGCGAACCTTGCAAACCTTAATTTGAAGAAGCTGTGCACAATAATGTTTGTCAAGAAATAGTTCTGACCGACTCACTTGAAAAAGAAGATTATTGTTATTACAGTTCTTTCTTTTACAAGATATAACATGTGAATTAATGAGCTTCAGAGATGTTGATGTATAGATTGTGTTACCTGCGCACAGAGCCGTGCGAGCTGCAAGGCAAAACACACTCGATCGATATCTAACTTCTCATCTCAAGCTCAGAAAGGATGCAAGTGACTGTATTTCTGTTAAGTATTTACTTTAAAGGAAGTGGAGACATGATGGAGACAGAGGATTGTGACATTCAGAGGGAACAAGACTCATTGGCAAGCGTCTTGGTGTTAAAGAACAGTCATTTTCTGTGAACCAGCTCAGGAACTACAGTTGTGACAAAGTGACACTTTTTAAAAACTGTACACTGCTGCAACTTTGTGGTTTCAGAGCCACTCATATGGTATCCATGCAAGCTCATTTACATGTTGTTATCGTGTTTTACACTTTGTTTGAACTCACATTGATTGAAGGCCAGGACTGAGCGTGCTCTGCTGACATGTACCCCGGCTGCGGGTGGCAGCTGAGGGTGTTGGACCTCTGAGGGATGGGGAAGACTGAGCAGGACGCCGGGCCTCTCATGACGCCACCGGGCACCGCGGAGGAGAGCACGCCCAGCGTCCGCGGGGGGCTGATGGGATGCGGGCAGTTCCACTCCTCCTCATCTTCGGAGGACTGTGGGGGCTGGGGGGCCGGTGTGGAAGGCGGAGGGGGTTCAAAATGCAGGTGGCCCACCTCCGACAGTGGGAATGGCATCTCTCTCGAGTGGCGCATGGAGCTCTCCCCGAGGCCCCCGTCTCCTCCGGGGCCACCTTTATGGTGGGACGGGGAGCCTCTGTGCTGCAGTCCCCCATGAGGAGAGCCCACGTGTTGGGGCTGCTGTTTCGCGTAGCCGTCAATGTAGGGCCGAGGCTTAGGCAGGGTGGCGACGGGGTCCAGGGAGAAGCGGGGAGGGCACTGGTAAGCGGAGGGGTCGGCCACCTCGGAGTAACTGCGGCGGCCCTGGAAGCTGGCCCTCAGGTGCTGGCTGGGAGGGCGGCAGGAGTAAGAGGCCGGCCCGTCGTTGACGTCTAGCAGTGGGGAGCGGCGGTGCATGTCCGGGGAGAGGCGCTGCAGCACCGGGGAGCGTCTCTGTTGGATCGGGGAGTGGTGTGAGGGGGGCGGGACCGGAGAGTGCCGCTGCGAGATGGGCGAGTGGCGCTGAGACACCGGAGAGTGGCGCTGGTGGTGGATGGGAGAGTGACGCTGGACTGAGGGAAGAAAAATAAACAGTTTGCTGAATATGAACATGGATGAAACATTGTTGGGGATTTTGTCTGTTATTATTTTTGATGGAATATCTGAAACCTTTTTAGAAAGTGTTAGTTTATGGTGTTGTGTGTCCTTTTATCCTTTTTTTGTTTATTTCTTTCATATTATTTACATTAGTTATATGTCTCGATGCTGCCTGACATCTTGGAAAATAAAGTTATAAGAAACAGAAAAAAAGACATTTTTGCACCAAAACAGTGAGTTAATATATACTTTATCAGGAGACATTCAGGGCAGTTTTTACAAACTAAACCTTCCTGCAGTAAAGGATTCAGTTAAAAGAAATGCACATTATGTCCCTGTGTGTATTCATGAAAAGATTTAGATCTGCACAGTTTAGTGTATTTACAAGACATGTCGATGACTCAGTCCCCCTTCTAGTCACCACTTCCCATATCAAAGAGGAAACATCATTTATTGCCGGTCGGTTGAGGTGTTAAAGAGGGCGGAGGTGTTTGTGCTCTGAAGCACTCTGAAAACCTCCGAGATGGAAACAGTCGAATGGGACTCTTCAGCTCACGCTCACTCTTACACTGTAACGCCCAGGAGAGCGTTCAGGGCTCAACACAAACCCCCTCTCCTCTGCTCCTCTGGTTACTTCAACAATTCACAAGAACCAAATATTTGTTTTGTTATCAAAAAAGAGCCAAGAGGCAATCGCATCGCCTGCACCATCCTGTAACTAAGCAGACGTGGCGTTCAAGTCCCATTTCCTATATTGATGTGACAAAACACGACCTTAGGGAAACCTTTAACGGGGGTTCTGTGTTCCCCCCACTTGTTAGCCGCGTTAAAATGCACACTTATTCATTGATTTATGCAGCGTCATCTTACAGTTTGTACAAATCGACTGCTCAATGAAGGCGATGCACGCGGGGCCTTTTGGTTTGTGGGTTAGTAGCTGCACAGTTGTGAGACGTTGGATATGTGTGTGACTGCGTGCAGGAAGGGAAAGGTGTTGCTACTGTTCAACACTCTACAACGTGTCTGTTAGTGTCTGTCTTTTACTCTTAAGTGAGAAAAACTGAAGCAACAAATCACAACCGGAAGTTATTTGTTATTCCATTAGACAGCAGAGGTAAACGTGCAGAGACCTACAGGCAGAGATGGGCAGTATTTCTATTACTTGTATTTGAAATACGTATTTCAATTACTTTCAAGTATTTTGTAATTTGTATTTGATAGGGCCGATAAAAATCGAACGTAATTTGTAACAAAATACTTTAGAGTGGAGTAATTTTGTATTTAAAATACTCAAAATACTTTCTCCACGAATCAAAAAACAGTTCACGAGTTCAGTCTTCAGATCTTCAAGTTCTACGGATTGTCTGTCAAGGTAAATATTTTAGTGTGACAGACCAAAAAATTATTTTGGTGATGTCATTAAATTAAACTATTGTTTCTCACATGGACAAGTTATTTATAACTCTAACATGCTACATATGTGCGTGCGTTCTGGTTTTTTCTCCCCCTTCAAATTACAATCCAATAGCCTATCATCATACTTAACGATATAAAGTTGACACTGTCGGGTCCATTCTCCATCCATTGTGTGCGGTCCCTTTAAGAATTAGGATTTGGTAGTGACGCGGATATTCTTTATTTGAGAAAAGTTCATATTTGTGTTGTCAAATTTCACTATGACCCTCAAATTCTGTCTCTTGTGTTATCATATACTGAATGCAAGCAAAACAACAGAGCAAAATCACACTCTTCACAATCTATGAACTGTCTGAATCAATGGATATCCACGGCCCCAAATGGGCCCCAAAACAAATTGCCGGCCGCTACGTGCGCAAACATGACGCTGCCCTTGGGGCTAAGCCCCCCCTTTCTTTGAATCCTAGAAACGCCCCTGGTGACAGATGTCAACTAGCTTGATGTATAATTGATGTCTGGGTCTGGCTACATAGCCTATTGTATACACATGGTGATGGTTATAATATCAAGCTAGCGATCGATGCTAACATGCTAATGACGCTAGCATGCTGTCTAGGCTAGTGCATAGCCAGTGTTTAGCAAGTTAACTTATCAGTGGAGTAGCTAGCTATTGGAAGAGGGAGATTGGGAGCTTGTATGTTCATGATAACTTTATCAAGAGACGTCTGACCATCTAATCTTGCACTGTATTACAAGTTATGCTGTATCTTCTCAATGTGAATGTCATAATGCCATATCAATTACTGGCAGATAATATAGTTCACAGTTAACCAGGCTGTGACAGTAGGTGTCCATTTGTTAAAAAAAAAAAAAAACATTAAATATCCAATTTATTTTATTTAAAAGGCATATTATGAAATTATTCTTAGTTTTATTATTTCATACATTCTACAGTTGGCCAGGTGGACAACATGTCTCAGCAAGATGATGTTCAAGAAGGACCATCAACAAGCACAGATGTGCTTATTACACTGACATTCTGTGACTGTTCTTCCTTTTTGTGGGCTTCACCAGAGCTTTGTGTACATTATATATAATTATATTATATTATAGAGCCCAAACCTGAATGCTCTGCTATACCAAATTGTGAGAAAACGGAAAATCCAGAAAAAAGTATTTCCTATATTTTGTTACATTTTCTGGCACCAGTATTTTGTATTTTATTTTGATACATTTATTTGAGGGGTATTTTGTATTTTGTATCAAAATACATTTTGATGTATTTTTGCCCATCTCTGCCTACAGGGATGTATTAATGTTATTTTGATTAAGTGACATTTCATTTTACAAAGGGCCAGCATCTGTCTAACAAGAAAATTTAACTATTTTGGTAAATTTACAAAATATGACGTATAGATTTGATTGGACTCAATAAATAGTATGAACAAATTTCAGTGTTTTATTTATTGTTCTGATAATTGTAATCTAAATAACATTAAATCTAACATGAAAGGATAGAGTTCATTCTCTTGAGCCTTAATGCATTTATTTGGTCTCATGTATAAAGTATTTTACATGTGTTTACACTGGATTAAACCGTCAACAGGATTTGTAATTGAATATTTGCTACGTTTACTCGGGTAAAATAACTGAGTGCTTCCTCCAGCACGGAGGCACTGAGGTGACGGTGCCACAGGTCGTTTTTCCCACAGTTTCGACACACCGTATTCTTGCTAACCTGGACTAGCCTGCTCCTGCGACGCTTTCCTCAGGATCTCCGTCTGCTTGGAGCTCAGCGCTTGGAGGCGTCCCAGCTCCTCCGTCAGCTCTGTGTAGGCCAGAGCCAAGTTCACCCTGGAGGGAGGGAGGCAATTATGTCATCATCTTAATAATTGTCATTATATCACAATGTTGGTGGAATGCAATTTACAAAATGTGTAAGTTAATCAGAGTCAGACGGGATGAAACTGCATCTTAAATCCACACACTGCAGCTGAATGAGCTCTGCAGCGCTGACGCGGCCTCGCTAATTGAGAGGCTTATCGGTTTATATTTTTAGAGTGCATGTCACGGCACATAATTTTGAAGTGCATAAAATCACACCGTTTCATGCAAAGATGTGTCATGAGTCTCTCAGGGGCAGCGCTGACGGAGCAACTCTATTTCAAGAAGAGTAAACAACAACGCTTGGCTTCCATGCGTCTCTTAAACCATGGCAACAGGCTGACTTTGAGTCAACTCATTAGCTCCAAACTGATCTGAGCCCCATCATTTAAATGACTGTCAGGCAGGTGTTACACAAGCAGATGTAAGGAATAATCTCTGTGCAACTTTAAGCATCTTCAGAGACTGATGTTAACTGTTTGGTTAAAAGAAGCAGCTGTAGTAGTCGCTGCCCTCAAATCTGATAACGCACGGCTTATCTCAGATGTCTAACCAATTTTTGTAAACTCCCCCAGTCTTGACCTGAAAGTCACTCACGCGCACCGACGGCGGTAGATTAGAAAGTTGATTGCCCGACTGGCGAGACGTGAAACCCTGAAATCTAACTTGTAATCTGTTGAGATAATCAGTTTATCCTGCCAGCCTGAGTCATCTGTGATTCAAAGGTTCGATTGGTTTCATGAATGCAAAAATAAAACGGAGCTGAGACAAACTTCCACCGGATATTTGTGACTTTGACACGCACGTTCAAATCAGTTACAAACTTTTATGTTCTGCATAACTTTGGTTTTGCATGTTTAGCAAAACTTAAAAAATTCTCCATGAACCATCTTGGGTTCCTGTATTTGTCTCTGTTTTCAGGACTTTAAAAGTTTCTATTTTTAATTAATGTTTATTTCTTTCTTTAAAAACATGTTTTTAATGAGTTACTTAAAGCACTTTAAATTGACTTTTGCGTGTGTGCAATTAGAATAAACTTGCGTAACTCTATTGTCACTTCTACTCCCAAGTTTTCTCTACTTAAAAGTTTCAAGAAAAACCGTCTCGTTGTAGCCGAGTGCCAGATCGTTGCTACTCTCAGATCTGATGAAGCATCTCCGAAAAAACAATGTTCAACCTCTCAATCAGAATTTGACTCAGCTCATTCCTCCAGAGATGGTGGCAGATAAACGTCTGCATAGATGGGAAAATATGTTAACTTCCACTGCAGCACCAAACAAGAGAAGAAAAACACTTATCCTGCCTTCACAGCAAATACAACACACTGTCAAATTAAAAGTATGTTCCCCAGCACACCCGCGCACTAACTTAATTAAGTCTTCTCACTGTGTGTGTGTGTGTGTGTGTGTGTGTGGGTTAAGCCTGCTACTAGAGTATGTATTAAAATAAACCCTGCATATTTATTTTATTAATAACAGCAGATTTTTTTTAACTCTGAGCTACGATTTTAATCTGCACCTCTTTACATTTTATCTGCACTGAAAAACGAGCTAGCTGTTTTTTTAGCACCACATACAAGTTTATCCCCCCGATATTATTTAAAATAAAGTCAGGCACCCCATTTCAGGGAAGCTCACAAGCTGGAGATAAGTCATAACTTCCACTGGTTAGTTGGCTTTTGCGAGTGGCCCACCTAGTTTTCCACCGACTCTGCTATGACTCAGACAGAGTGGGGTCTCAAACCCCCTCTTCACCCACCACCTTAGAACAAACAACATCCCTCATTTTTGGTTGAGGTTGTTGGAACCTGGTGCTGACATTGAGATGATTCAGGGTCATCTGAAGTCTCCTCCAAACCTTTCAACACCTTTAGTGCGTCAGTAGGAAAACAACAATCGAAAGGTTACTTACTGGCAACTTGCATGGTGGGTGGTGCATAAAGTATAATATTGATATCGCCAAAAACGACTTCTTTCAGGTGAATCTCAGCTCCAGTTCTGCTCGGACTTCTTCCTTTTCTAATCGGAGGTGTATACGGAATTTTTCGACAGTTTAGATGCATGCACCTCTTTCCTTTTCACACTTGTACTGGCTCACTTTTCAATTTTGCTGGTGTGTTTCGACAAACTGTGTCGGGGTAGGGCTGCGACACCTCTCACAGCGAAGCAGACGTGTGAACACCTGATGTCTTTGACATCAAGTTTGTTTTGGTCTCTGCATGTCTAACAATACTTTTAGACATTTTCCTGCATGCGCCTGTTCTTTTTGCATTTATTTTTGTTTCCTTTCTTTCTTTCGCTTGTTTGTGTGTAACCGCGCGAACGTACTGTACAATGTACAGTACAGCGCGTGGGAGGGGCTTGATGATTGCAGATGCAGCATTGATGGAAGATTGGCGCCTCTGAATCGATCAGATACAAGGGTGGATGTGTGTGTAGGAGATGAAGTGAGGAGCGTGTGGGCAGGAATCCGACCTCTGACCCGTTCAGACGTTTCAAAGAAAGAGCCGTCACTGCAGCTGCCTGCGAGATCGGAGCTCCTCTTTGTTGGCTTAGAGTAATAATAAACCTTCTTTTTCAAACCTTCTGCAGCTCAGTCGCTCACATCGAGGACGTGGCCTCGAGGGGGAACTAACGGTTGAATACTCTGTGATGTGGCCATAACAAATGCTCTCATAAACTTGTTGGTTTGGCAAAAGGAAGATATTCATGGTAGTGAATTTTGGCTGCATGCCTTCGGCCTCATAAGGGGACGTGTTAAAAAACGGAGGGGGCTTTTCACACTCGCATGAGGCACTTTCAGCCGAACACAGAGAGGTGTCAAACAGTCCTCACACTAAGTCACAGTGCACCAAACATCCAGAGTGACGGGCTTTGCTACCTGGTAACTGCAAGTGTTTTTTGGGGGGGGGATAGTTATCAATAAAAATGTTCAAAAAATGGATTTCCAGAAGCTAAACTTTGTGGTTTTTCAAAAGCCAGGCTCGAACGTTGTCACTCCTTCAGTGGTGTTTTGAATTTCCAACAAAATATAGGAAGAAATTAAAATCATGTCGTGACTTATTGGAAATAGTCTCACTTTCTGAAAGCTGAAGAGGGATTAGTCAGTCGCTCTGTTTACTGTAGTAAAGGGGGGGGGTGCGCAGTGTGGCTTGTGGTTGGTGAGGGCATCCCATTCACGTAATACTAGTTCTGAGTGATGCACACAAAAAAGTCATTTCATTTGACTGGTTGTAAGATTACAGCCACAAAGGAGAGGAAAGAAACATAACGAATGGAAGAGAACATTTGTTTTGCTTTTTAGAAGGTGAAAGGAATACTTTACCCCCGAAAATGACGATTCATATATGAAATACTGTGTTACTTTGAATTCTTAAAGAAACGGTTTTAGTGCCTCCACGGTGAACAGAGAATACAAAAGTGGAAAAAAAGTCTTGATGAATTGAAGTAAAGTAAAACCGCAAAACTAGATCAAAACGTCCGTTAACAAACTCTAAAACAACTCATTCCAATGCTCACTACTTCACAAACACATGCATCTTCACTAAAACCTCACTATTTAAATTGTAAATAGACTGGATACATTTCACCGCGGAGGCATGTGAGAAGAACAAAAGTTTTCTTCAAGAACTCAAGGTGAGTAACTGATGGTCATGTTGTGGGTGAAGTACACCTTTAAAATGCTGCTGATTATCAGGGCGAAGGTTGTGTGTTAATGTGCTCCACAGCACACGCAAAACCCTCCCTATCAATCTGTGCAGTTTACTCTAAATGAGCCCAATTACAAGAAAAAGCAGCAGGAAGCAGAGGAGAGGCACTGTAGGTTCTCAGTGGGAGTTAGTGATATTGTTGAGTAAAACCAAAAGGTGACCAAGGTCTGGAAAAAAGCAGTAGTCTTCCACCACACACTCAGTACCAACCTCTCTGTGCTGCCAGAGTTTACTTTCAGTTTGTCTCCCCATCGAAACACTTCTGGGGTTTCACTGTGTGGGAGTCATTTGCCCAACCTGCTGTGGTTTTGACTCTTCATCGTACCTGTAGCACCTCGTAAACAGCCACGCAAGATGGGGCAACTTTTATAAAGGCATGAACATGAGCTACTTTCTTTTCTCTCTCGTGTGCTGTAAGCGAGTGGAAACACTTGAATGCCCACTGTTGCTCTTTTGTGTGGTTTCACTTGTAAGAGAGAGGTGGATCGATGCCGTTATAGAGGAAGTGGTTCTGTGCTGTGCTTACACTGCCCCCTACTGCTCAGACTCATCTCTCCTCAGCAAATGTTGAATAAGAAACAATGGTGTTACAGTCGAATGCACTTAGTAAATGCGGCGTTTGTGCACAAAGAAGAACACTCCTTTTAATTAATGCTGGGTTTGAACCCAGTTGGCCAGCGATGGCGAGCTCGTCTTGTTTCTAATGAGGCCTCTGGAGGTCATGTCAGCGGGAGAATCAAGATACAGATGATGCTCAACCAATATCTCTCTCCTTCCTGACACCTTTCCTTCCATCGCTCCTGGTTTCATTTCTTCCCCTCCCTCCCCTCGCCCAGAGATCGGCTGTGGTCACTTACTGCTCATCTCCCACCTTCTTTATCCACTCCACATCACACTGCTTGCACGGAGAAGTCATTTCCTGCCGAAGTAGAGCATGAAATTAGATTAGCATGCAGGTGCTGGTAGAATATTGAACAAAATCTGACAGCAGGAGCGCATCGAGGCAACATGTCTGAAGGTAACATCGTCAGAAATAAAGAGGACGAGGATAATTATTATTCAAGCACTGTGTGTGTGTGTCATTGTGCTACGGTGGACCTTTTTATGGTTTTATGTGTGTAGGTGAAGTCATCCATGAAGCCCAAATATGTTCGCAATGTTGCTCCAACAAAGAGAGAACAACTGTATTGGAACTTAGCACAACGACTGGAAACCGGGTGAAACAGCTAGCCTCGCTCTGTAGCAAGGAAACAAAACCCACCAACCAGAACCAGGCGGCAACCTCCGGTTCTGAAGAGCGAAGCCAACTCTGAAGTGCCTTAAACCTGCATTATCTCTAATGTCCAGCAGGGGGCGACTCCTCTGGTTGTCTATGAGAAAATGACTCTACTTCTCTCTTGATTTATTACCTCAGTAAACATGAGTTTATAGTCCATAAACCAACGGGCTACGGTCACGGTTACTGTGTCTACTTCCTATTAGCAGTCTATGACCAGAACTGTTTATTCCATCCGCACAAAAGCTGTCTCCCCCCGTTTCCAGTCTTTGTGCAGAGCTAAGCTCATCGGTTGCTGGCGGTAGCTTCATATTTAATGTTGTATCGATCTTCACATCTCACTCGCGAACTGTTCCTTTATGTACAATATTGAGTGCAGCACTAGATATTTACACCCTCCGCCCCTGGTGCTTTAAAGCTGTTTGAATGATGTTGTTGTTATTGGATGACCACCACTGGGAATGTGCAGCCCAGAATCCCGGCAGCACCCAATTCACACCAACGTTCAAGGTAAAGAATCTGTGTCTTTAATAGTAATCCGGGGTAATGCAGGATCGTCCGATACATCTAATGTTCTGGGGATGGATTTGACATTTCTCTTAATACTTCTCACACATCACTCAGGACAAAACAAGGAATGTATCACAAGAACAGCACTGCTTCTCTGACAACATCAACACTGACCCGGTCCCTCTGGCTGTTCTGCAGCATCCTCATGTCCTCCTTCAGTCTCTCACACTCCCCCTTCAGCTCCTCTTCCCTCCGACACGCCCCCTGGGCCTCGTGCCGCGCCCCCTCCAGCTCAGCCTCCAGCCGCTGCAGCTTCAGGTCGGACAGGGCGTCCAGGCTACGGGAGCTCTGGAGGGTCAAAGCTGGACAGTCCAGCACTGGGAGCAAAAAGAGAGAGAGAGAGAAATGAAAATACTTAATTTTCACTGCTTTTGGCCCTGACTAATGCAGCGTTCTTTCTAATCTTCTGTCCACGGTTGTTGTACAATAGATGAGTATGAGAGAGCAGAGGAGCTGACTTCTTCCAAGGGCAGCGTCTTTCACTTTGTACCTGGGTGATGTGATGTGCGTGGGCATGTTAGTGATTCAGCTCTGCTCACAAAGACTCACACTCAGTCCTTGAGCCAGAAGACACTGGAGCGGCGCATCGTCTTTTATATCCCAGCTCCTCCTGCCTCCTCTTGTGCACACATACTGTACACGGATATCTTCCCACATTCATAGACGCACACGCCGCTCTTAATCAACAATAATACCTTGCAAGCTCTGACTCCTCACACACAAAATGAAGGCGAGACACTGCAGGCAAAAACATTGTTTATCATGCACTGATCGATTGTGGGAATCTTCTTTTAAGACTGGAGGAAAGAAAACATTCAAAATACACATTTATTTCACTACTTTGTCTATTTGTGTCTGTAGATTTCTCCTAAACTCACCAAAAGTTACCATTAGACAATGCCTCATTTGCATATTTGATTCAATTTGACAGCAGTTTAATAGTATAGATCTGATTCCAGAGAGGAGAGAAGTGACAGTGACGTAAAAATGCCTGATTCTTTATGTATGAGGGGGGGCATCTGTTGAGGTGGCGGTGACACATTTCTTCCAGTTTTCCATCAGCCACCCACGACGTCTAAAGTTTAGCACAATCTACTGGACTGCATGTTTTATCTTCTGTGCTGCAGTCTCAAAATGAGGGAATCTGCTGACTTGGTGAAGCTTTAGAAGAATTAAAGGTTTTATTCACATGCTTTTTAAAAAGAATGTATTGAAAAGCAGTGAAAGCAGTGTGAGTGACCTGCCTTTGTTTGCATCGTAATAATTTGACTTGTCTCGCAGGTTTTCCAGCATTTGGTGACACAGACTGATTACAATAGAGATCACTCGGCTGTACAGATGGAAGCAACGGGCTGAACGATACTGAGAAATCCTCCAAATATACCGCACCAGGCACTGACAAATGTTTGGATTTTGGAGGTCTCTATTCCTGCGGCTGTGATTGAGGAGCTGGAACAAAATGTCCAAGCTGGTTCTCTCCAACAGGCCGAGGATTAACTTGACCTCCGTGTTTTTTTCTGGCCAGATTTTGGGATTTGATGGCAGAGAAAAGATGAGCAGTGATTAACTGAGATGGTGTCTCGGCTGGTTAAATGTATTTTGTACTGATACTGTGCTGGTACTTTGTGCTGTATTTATCTTACAGTAACTAAAATGCGTTTTAGAGTTGAGTGGTGAATGTGTGTTGTTTGCTAAACACATTGAAGCTTGACATTGAAATACAACACGCTATTATCAACCACCTGCTCCCAGAATGCACCTGTGAAAACACCTGTAAGCAGTTAGATTATTTATTTTATTTTACAGAGAGAGTTAGAGGACTATAGCTGTAAGATACTGTATTTTTTATTTACAGTACAATACTGTAATGTTAATGTCATTTTCAGTTAAAGTAAATGTGTGTTTATAAGTATTGGGAACAAACATTTGTGTTTTAAGTCTATAGACTCAGATAATAGTGTTTGATAGCAGTTGTTGACAAAGCTATTTATTTGGTCACTTTTAGAAGAGTTTGAGATTAAAATCTCTTTTTCAAGGGAGACCTTGCTTTTGCAAGAGATGTGAGACAGTTTATATTTTGTGTTCGAGTTTCGATAAATAGAGGCCCCTGTTGCACAAATTATGTTTTAACAATTGCAACAACCAGTAAACACTACGGTTCTCTCTGAAAATGGCGATAACCTCAGTAATGATGGTAGCAGGAATCGTCGTTGGCTGTGTTGTAACCATCAGAACCTATTGACAGTAAAACCAGAATACCCACACATCTCAGCTACAGATTGAGGTGATGGAGGAGATGGAGGAGATGGAGGAGAGAGGCGACCGTCACTCACTGTGTGCGTCGGGGCCGGCGTGCAGCTGCAGGTACTGCATGTCTTTGCTGTGCAGCTGCATGTTGAGTTTCTGCAGCGAGTTGTCCCTCTGCCTCAGAGCCGACTCCAGGCCCAGGGTACGCTCCACGTGCTTCTCCACCAGGCCGGTCTGCAATCACACACATTCATTTTATTCTAATCCACCAATTGCATTACGACTACACAGGATCCAAACACGTACAGAGGTTATATACCAAACGTCTTTGATGGTGGGCCACAAACAGACACAATATAACTACAAGGAGTCAAGGGCCAAACTAAAGTAAATGTGTAGTTTTTAACCAGATACACTGCAAGAAGGTCTGCTTCTCAACCAGAAGACCCCGTGTGCCATGGACAATTACATCTTTATCAAAATAACTACGCTACAATACTAGAACAGGCAGAACTGGTGAATGAAAAAGAGGTTAAGACAGATAATTTCACAAAGTGTTTAAACTTGGATGTAGAAACGGTGGAATTTATTTAAAAAACAGCTCAAGAAATATTCTAGTTTATTTTTAAAAGTTCAATAAATGGCCGGCCCTGTTCCTTTGCCACTTCTGTCCTGCGACACACAGCCAGGCCACTTTGCTTCTTTGTAAACTGCTAAAAGCCAGTTTGATATTTGTGAATACTAGTGTTATCATATCAGCGCCAGGATATGAATGTATATTACAGATGCTGATATTTAGGATCCTTGAACATGTCAACAGTTTATCCTAAACTTTGTTCTTGGTGAAATGTTCTTTTTCTTAGTTCTTCCTTTTCATTATGCAAAATACACACACGATAAAATACATATTCATAACATACAAATATGATGCAGCTTAGTGAGTGAGTGCACTGCTGGAAGGCTAAAGGTCGAGCCACAGACTCGGGGTGACATTGAGACACTGTGGCAGCTCCAACATCGTTGGCGCACCTCGTCCCCGTCATCGCATAAAAACTGCTGAGGCTGCTCGGCGTGAGCTGCTCGACGGACTTCACTGTCATATGAGAGGGTTTATTATCACAGAGGGGTTCTGGGAAAGAGCAGCCAGCCAATCTGTTCAGTTGGAAGGCGTCTGCCTGGTCTGCAGCCACGTTGATTTGTAGCTCCGCCACAGAAATGTGTTCGTCCTCACAGTTTGAAATACGCACGTGTCTAAATGAAAGGAGTCGGAGCATGAAGCTAAAACACAAATCGGTGTATGTTTTTTTTAAATGATGGAAAGTTGCTGCATCTTGGACAACAAACAATAATTGAATCATTTAGAGATTTATGTGTCCTTCCAGTCGATCATGTGTCGTCTCTGAAAGGACTTTTCTCTCTGAAGGGCTGTTGACTCAGAATAAGAAGTGATGAAACGGGTTTGCTCAGAGGGCAATTACTCTGAAATGAGCAGTGTTGTCGAGAGTGCCGAGTTAAATGCACTTCATGAAGTGACTCTTTTCTTTTTGGTCGTACTATCAGAGGGACGAATGTAACAGTAGAGAGAAAAAGCAGATGTTTTGTTTTGAAGTTTGTTACAGAAATACAGAAGAATTTATCAAGAATCTGATGTTGTTTTTAGTTTCGTTTCTGTATGACTGCTATGACGGACAGATGCCCTTTAATTCAGTATCGCACTGGCATTAAGACTGGGGACTTGCAAGAGAGAGTCTTTTTTCTAAATCAAAGCAGCAGATGCAGAGAGATATCCTACATTTCCCATAGTGCAACTTGATTGCATCCTTCATTAGATCCCCTCCACCTGCCCGTGCAAACCTTTGTGACGCAGGTTTTCAGTTTTGAATCTGCTCGGCGGTTCACTTTAAATGTGTCGGATGGTTTCCAGCTCATGGCTCTGGATTTGTGCACGCTGGCTGAGAGAGCTGCAGGAATCCTAAAACCCGGAAGAGAGTCAGCAATTTGCTGTCCGACAGCAAGATAAAGCGGTGAGAATATTCTAAATATAGAGAACACGTAAACAGATATTTCCTTTAGGTGGCAAAATTTAGTTTTGCAGCTGCAAACTGCCGGTAACACTGTGACTATGGATAAATCCCTCATACAAGCCCTTTTAAAACATCTGAACTATCCCTTTACCAAAGAGTGGTGTTCATTTGTGAAGATTGTCTTGCTGAACAAAACGTGTAAGCGTCATAATCGTTTGAAGCACCACACTTTGGGAATCCCTGGTCTAGAACATTACTGCCATTGTGTAGCGTTAAGACTGAAGTAGAACCAAAACGTCACAAACATCTCTGCCCACACGTGTCCACACACTTCTGGCCACATGGTGCTAACTAAAATATGATCATCTCTCATGTTCATCGCCAGTACATCATGTCGTCCATGCCAGCGTTTACATTTCATATTCAGCAGAATGTGAAGCTGTAAGGATTTATTAATTAATGGGCCATATGGCTTCTGCACGCGGTGCAGCGGACCGAGTCACGTCTCTGACCATCTTGTCGAGGTCCCTCTGGAGGTTGCTCTTCTCCATGTGGATCTTCTCGTAGGCCTGGATCACGTCCTCCAGCTGCTCCTCTCTCTCCTTTCTCTTCTGGAGCTGAAGCAGCGAGGTACAGACGAACAAAAAGAACATCAACAATAACAAAGGCTTGACATACATTTACCTTTTGTTCCCTTCTTTGTCAGTTTTCAAACTTCCTCCCAAAAGAGAGCGAGGGAGAGGAAATAAAACTTCCATTTCCTCTTAGAAGCTGTTGTGTAACCAAGCAAATTTAGGACACGGAAATCCTGACACCTCAGCACGCACGCCTCCCCCATCTCGACAAACGGGCGAATGATGATTTCCACAACCATCTTCAGCACTGTTTTGAATAATGAATTTCTCGGTGTCTTGCTGATCCATCACGCTGTGGCTTAATGAGGGGGTGAATGTCGCGGGATGGCATAATCACATGCTCTCTGACAGGTCTGAGAGCGGCGGCGCGGCGCTCCGGGTTGAGTGAAAAGGGGGAGCTTTTTAAAGCAGAGCGAGGAAGTGTTGAAGAATACGGTCACTTTGGACAACTGAGTGAGAGGGAGATAAACAAGAGAGGACAAAGAGGGTCGCTGCTGTGTGCAGCATGTCTATAGTAACGTATGCTTGTAGGAAAAGCGGCACCGAGGTGTTGGAAGGCTTGTCAACAGCATCGTGACTGAGAGGAGGGAGATTGTAATACCCAAAGATGTTCTCGTTATCACGTCTTTACATTTTCACCTCAGTCTGGATTGGGTGTGTGGGAGGGGTTTGTTGTTTCAAACAGACCTCTTGGGTTCAAAGCTGGTTTTGTTCTAGTTTTCAGCTTAATTAGTTAGTTTGAAACAGTTGATTTGATTGCAGTGTGTGTTTTCATCACTGAGGCGATGGATTCAAGGTGCCAGTTTGAATGTTGTTGAGAGGAGAGTAAAGACGAGGAGGGTCGCTAAAACGGCTGATATAGTTTTCCTTATTTTCATCATTTCGGCCACTGTCTGTATATCAGTTGTGATAAAGTGATGTGAAAGTGAAGCGCTATGCTCTGAGAACACAGTGGCGTTCCAGGTTTCCATGCAAACGTAGTGCAAGTTTGAACCTGAATTTCCAGAGAATCTGCAAAACAAAATGCAAATTAATTTGCGTTTCCACCCACTACTGTTTGTGTCCACTTGTTGAGGGAAGACTGATGCAGTGAACTCTATTTGTTGTCACAAATGCGAAATACGTGGGGTCTCGAGGGGGGGTCCGAGACCCCTTGATGGGTACTTCAGAACCCCTGAAAGCTCTAAAAATCATAAGACAATTATTTGTCACTTGCAATCGTCACTTAAATGTCTTTCAAACGCCTTAATGCCCAGCAGGTTTCATTATTTAAACTGCAAAACATGTGGTCACAAATGCTGTGTGTGTGTGTGTGTGTGTGTGTGTGTGTGTGTGTGTGTGTGTGTGTGTGTGTGTGTGTGTGTGTGTGTGTGTGTGTGTGTGTGTGTGTCCTGTACCAACATGCTCAGCGTGGCACGTTTCCTCCCTCAGAACCATGTGACCTTGTGTGTCCCACGCTAATCTCTTCTGCTGCTCCCTTAAACCATTTCCTTCCTCTTTCTTGCTCTCTAGCTCTTTCTATTTTGTATTTTTCTTTACCGCTACCAGTTTTACCACTGCCTTCCTGTGTCGGTCGTTTCTCATTTCTATTTCCCCATGCTCTCATTCACACGGTCATAGAAAATAGAGTTGCAAGCGAGGCGAACGAGCAGTCCAAGTACATTAAGGGCGCTGCCATTCTCCGCTCTACACTCAAGTACAGAGTGGAAAAGTAGTAAAACGGATTCCTTTGGAGTACCGTCTGTGAGTAATGTGCACACATCTTGTTTTATATTTTAAATCAAGTGTATGAAGCAGGATGTAAAACCAATCAATTTCATTTATACTTAACTTTACTTTAACTTTACGACTATCAGTGTACAGCTAAAAGACGGATGTAAATCAAATCCTTCGCACTGCTAGAAAATGGACGGGCTCAGAGTTTAGCATGATACGGAGTTACAGAGGACTGTGGCTCCACACACACGCCTCCCTCATGGGTGGATTATGAGACGGTGGGACCCTGGTCACAGACATGCATTTTGTAGCCATTTTGAGTCTCTTTGTTGTTTTGTGTCTACTTGTAGTCATTTTCAGTCTCTTTGTAGGTGTTTTATGTTTCTTTGTGGTCATTTTGAGTTTCTTTTTAGTTGCTCTGTGTCTCTTTGCAGTTGCTTTATGTCTCACGTATTTTGTTTTTCTTCAAAGAAAAGATTAGAATTAGATTTTGCATGTATTGTTAAAAGACCGTGGCTGTGATCTAAAAGGGTTTTAAAGGCATTTTTCATTTCATCTCGACTCACACGGCGCTCACAATCAGCCCCCCCCCCCCCCCCCCCCCCCCCGTCCTCATCTCTCCTCTCACCTCGTGGGTCAGGACGTTGACTCTCTGCTGCAGGCTGCCATTTTCTGAGTGCAGCAGCGCCGTCTCCTTGCTCTCAAAGGAGCAGTAGGAGTTGGTGTCCTCCCCAAACTCATTGATCATGGGGAACTGCAGAAACAGAGAAGAAGTGAATCACATTAAAGAACCATAGAATTAGACGTGTTATGATCAGACTAAGAGTGTAGAGAACAAGGATGCAGTGCTTATTTATGCTTTTTTTGTTTTTCCTCCTGTTTTCTGCAATTTTTTATGATTTCACGCTGAGATCATGAAAGATTAATCTTGTATCAACTGCTTCTGTTTGGCCCAGATATCACTCAGAGGATCAGCGTCTTTTAACTCATGTCATGTTCTTTTTTTTCCAACATGAACTAGATTTTATTTTCCCCTTCTCCTAAAGTAATCTGTGAAGTTACAGCAAGTATTACATCTGGGACGGGCGTGTGACTCGGCTGCTGTTTGTCCGTCCATCAGTTACTTTGTTGTTCCTTCTGTTCATATTTCTGAAAAGATGAATACTTTTTCAAAATGAGAGTTGGTTCTCCAACTTTCTTTTTCTTAATTTTTTTTTGCCAATCACGATATCTCAGAAATTATACATCAGATTTTCTTAAATCAGTCCACTGTGTCATTTTCATAAATATACTGATTAGGCAAAAGGGAACAGCTGGCAATATTTTATGTTTAATTAGTGTCAACAAACCCAATTAAAAGACCAAAACCAACTATAAATGAGTTTGTCTCTGAATACATTCTGACTTCCTGTCGGTGGCTCGTTGGTTTCTACTGAAGATGTAAATCTTTATAAACAGCTCACAAACGTATAGTTAGATTTTTACAAAAGGCTCAGTAGTTTCATTAAACAGCTGGTCCCTGTAGTTTTTAACAAACGTTACTTACACAGAATGAAATAGCGCATTTGTTCGGGACTATTTTCAGCGGCGGATTAATTCACATTAGGTGTTCTAGTGAGTATTTGTGGCAGCAGGACTGTGTGTGTGTGTGTGTGATGGAGTCAGAATAAACTACAGCGTGTGTGTGGGTGTGATGGAGTCAGAATAAACTACAGTGTGTGTGTTCATGGTGATGAAGGAGCAACAGTGAAGCTCACTGATGTGTTTTTAATGGAGCTCTGTGGCTCGGAGGAGAGATATCAAGCTTTGATGCACTCACAATACATATTAGACACAAAGAATATTATCATTATGACTATCATTATTATTGTTAATGTCAGTGTTATTGTTTTTGTTGTCAATGTTAATATTATTATATATCATTTACATCTTATTGCTGCACCACTCATGATTCATGGGGGAAGAGATATTAACTGTTTTATATGAAATGAGGTATAGCTGTGATGCTGCAGCATTACAGATAAACATTTATATTATGCAGAAATAATTGCATTTTCATGCAGATACGATCGATTATGTAACCATAACTATGCATTTATGGGCTGTACCGCTGTTGTTTTACTTGTGAAGTGAGCGATGTGTCTAGTTATGGTGCTAAACTGTTGTCTGGTTGCAGACTCCTGTGATAGAAAACACACACGACAAGTTATATAACTGCAAGTGGTTCGACCTAAATGAACACATTTACATTTAGAGTGCCTGCCGTAAGCAGGGAGGGTTTCTCATTTTCCGTACGAAGTCGTTGCAGCTGATGCAATGTCTATTTGAGGAGCAAACAACCCTTTTCCATTTAGCAGAACACCTCTCTGCTCAGTTAACAGTAAATGTTCGCAACAAGGGCAAAACCCCCCCCAGGAGTTCCAAGACTCCTCGTACCGCAGAGCATCGGGAGCGCTAACGACCTCACTGCAACCCATGTTCAAAGTAGCAGGAAAGCACTTCCATCTGCGTCATTACAGCAGCTGTACTCGGGCATCTTGTGTGTGGAGAAAAGCCTGCAACAACACTTTCCTTTCCTTTAAAAAAAGGAAAAAGGATTTAGCCTTTTCAGGAGCCAATATGATGATTATATTGATTGATTTTCCAAATTAAAAAAGGCACTTGCTATATTTACAGAGTCACAGGTGTGACCGCTCCGACGCCAAACAGCCAACATCTGCACCTGCTCGCCCCCAAACACCAACACCTGTCTCTTTGGGAATGGGCCCGAACAAACTGCCGCCTGCGAGTAAGTCAACAGCGATGTGGCAGCTTGCAGCCCTCAGTAACAGCTGCTCACTAACAGGACGCAGGATTTCTGCTCTGACACGTACGTCAGGAGAGGGAAGACAAAGTCAAACTGCATTTCCATCAATTTCTTAACTGGAAAAACTGGATTTACCTTCCGCCAACCTGTCACGTTGCAGTTTACATCCATGTCTGTCCTAAAATGTCATCACTTCACCATTTTATCCTGTTAAACATTTGTGTGACATTATCATAATTAGCTTATGAATTCTTGAGTTATGGCCAAGAACATGATTTGTGAAGTCACGGCGTTGCTGAATTATCACGTTCACGACAGAGTAGCCGACAAAAACACAATGCCTCCGACCACAGCTGCTGCCGGTGAGGAGGCATAAAACAATAAATCAATCATAAATACATTAGAAGCATCAGCACTAATCCTCCGCTGTTTGAATTCAACTCAAACATCACAGATGATTTAGTTTCCCCTTCCGACCTTATCGCTCGTAGACCAAGATGCAGCAACAGCTTGCATCTTTTTGGGAATTCCTCAGCATCTCAAGTACAGCAGCCTCTCTGACGACTTTTTGTCATTTGAAGCTTTTCGTTCTCTTTCCTCTCAGACAAGAAACGAGTGCTTCTCATACTCATCCTCTCTCTCTCTCTCTGTCTGTCTCCGTCTCTCTCTCTCTGTCTCTCTCTCTCGCTCCGTCTCTCTCTCTATCTGTCTGTCTCTGTCTCTCTCTCTCTGTATGTCTGTCTGTCTCTATGTGTCCGTCTCTCTCTCAGTCTGTCTCTCTCTCCCCCTCTCTCTCTCTCTCTCCGTCTCTCTCTCTGTCTCGCTGTCTGTCTGTCTCTCTCTGTCTCTGTCTGTCTCTGTCTCTCTCTCCCTCTCTCTCTGTCTGTCTCTCCCTCTCTGTCTGTCTCTCTCTCTCTCCGTCCCTCTCTCTGTCTGTCTGTCTCTCTCTCTATCTGTCTGTCTCTGTGAACAGCACAGCTTGTTAAAAGTTCTCATGAACCTGAAGTAAAGGCAGCACTAGCAGAAGGCAGAGTGGGTACATTACATCATATCATTCCTAGAAAAAGGGAAACACCACACACTCGTATTAATATGAAGAACATCCATTATTTTTTTTCGGTAATCCTCCTTTGTTCTTAATTTCAGTAATGTATCTCTCCCTTGCTCTCTGCATCGTTATCTCCTTTTACTCCCTCGTTCCTCTTCATCTCTCCGTGTCTTACGCTGCATCTTTCCGCTCGTTTAACTCCTTCTTTCCACTTATTTTTTTCCGCTTTTCCTCACTTTCTGTCCTCCCACGCTATTCCTTGACGCTACCTTCCCCCCACTGTATATGTGTCCGTTGGCTCAGCAACTGCTAAGAGGTGGATTTCTGCCTCACCTGCTTTCTCATCCAACCGGAGAAAAAGTGCTCTGGTTTCCGCCACCAGGCAATCAGGCAATCAGGCCTGGCTTTGCTGAAATGTTACTTTACTGAAATGTTATCTAAAATGACATCCAGAGTAACGTTGTGAAGAGTGAGATAAGACTTGTGCAGCTCATTTTCTCTGCTCCCTCATGACGCTCTGGATGAGCTCTGGACTCCCTTTGACGAGAGCATTCTTCATAAACACGTAGCTATTTCCCCGCTGAATCCATTTCACCGACAATCTTTGTTTTACTTTATTAATAAAACCAATATTGGATTGTCTGAAATTATAACAGGCACTTGTCACAGTTTTCTGCCATTTTATAGACTAAATAAATTGATGAACCAAGAACAAAAAGTGTATTATAATCGGACGACTGTGGCTAAGTGGATAGCAGGGCCGTCTTTCAATCAGAGGGTCGGCGGTTCAATCCCCGTCTCCGCTAGTCGCATGTCGATGTGTCCTTGAGCAAGACACTTAACCCCAAAATTGCTCCCGTAGTTGTGCCTACGGTGTAGAAATGTGATAGAATCTGAATTGTAAGTCGCTTTGGATAAAAGCGTCTGCTAAATGACTGTAATGTAATAATCGATAATGTGAATAGTTGCAGCCGTAATATCGACGCGTTGCCTTCATGCTGTCTCAAGCAAACCCAAGAAAAATCTACACACAACCACGTCTTCCCTTAACACTTCTTATATTCTGACTCTGTGTGTGTGTATATATATATATATAGTTCCTCCACATTAAGCCTACATACTACATTCCTGTCTACATTCAGCTTGTACATTTTACAATCACTGTACACCCGTACACTGGACACCTGTATTTGATGTCTTATATTATCTTTTTGTATCGTATCTTTTGTGTGATTTTCTTTATGTAGATATTTAAGAGGATTGTTGGAGGGAGCCTGAGATTTGCTTCTCTGTAATTGTTGTGCACATGACAATGAATAACTTGAAGAGCCCGTTCAGCAGCGCCGCTCTACGACCCGGGACGGGTTTGTTGACCAATCCGCCGGCTCTGCCGACTCAGTTTGCATACCGAGGTCCAATTACAATGTGGATGAAATCAGTTAAATCCAAAACCTTCAGACCTTTCCTCAATATCTATATTTCCATGTACAGATTGCATGTTATTACCAGGTGTAAGTGGGGTCCATGGTCTGTGTTTGCTCCTGTGAGCGACTAATTCAGTGTCAACGAGAGCTTATGTGTGCAGAACTCTTTTTATAGCTGCTCCGTTTGCTCCGTTGGCTCCCAGTGCTCCTCACGGTTGTTGCTCTATATTATTTTTTACTTAAACATGAGTTCTTTCTCCTGTTTGTTCCCCGCTGGTCCCGGATCAAAGCCCACCAAAGCGTGCTCGCCTTTTATCTTTGTGTACAATCTCCCTGCCTCCATCATGCTTTCAGGGTGGACGGCTAACTCCAATTTTTAAAAGACTAATAAATCAAAAAAACAAGCTGGCCTCATCCTTGTCTGCACTGGGACAACATTATTAACGGTTAATAGAAATGCTGATATTTGACTTTGTGAGCATTGAAGTGACAGCTCTTCACCTTGATCTCGTAGATCTTGAGCTTCCTCTTGTTGCTGGTGTTCTCGCGCTCCAGCAGGGCCAGCCTCGTCTTGATCTCCTGGTAGGCGCTGATGAGGGCGAAGTGGGAGGCCGAGTAGACGTCGTCGGGGGACGAGGAGTGCCACGCCACGCCGCCGCAGCCGTCGTCCTTCAGGCCCCCGGCATCGCCGCCGCCGCCTCCTCCCAGGAGCCCCAGCTCCCCTCCGCCGAACAGAGACTGCATCGCTCAGGGCCTCAACCTGGAGACAGACGGTTATTTACTCGTGAATTATTAAATCACCAGATTGCTTCCATTCAATTTAATGTACCTGCCAAGAAATAAAAACACCATTTCATAATCTCGGCATGGGTCAACTGTCGGTGCCACTGCAGCAGCGCTGACGACATCAAGCAGGCGGCTACTCGGAAACAAACAAAGCAGAACAAAGCAGTCGGTCGGATTTCTGGCACACACAGTGTGAAATATTCAAAAGCAGAGTGAGTACAGAGAGAAAGAGACGGGAGGCAGGCGCTGTTATTCCATGAGAAATTTAAAAATGACTCAGTGAATAATTGTACATTCATCAGACAAGGCCCTGAGTCACATTATCACATTGAGTTTGTTTGTGTGCACAGGTTTGATTTGGGATATTTACATTGAAACAAAGAGATTCATTCATCTCCCTGTTTCATCAGGTTGTTGTTCAGACTTTAGAAGGCGGCGTGGCGGCGCATCAAGTCGGTGCAAAGATGGACGGCAGTGGACGCGAATAGATGGAGATTTGTCCAAAAAAGCGAAGTGAAGACACCATGTGAACATGTTTTGTAATGCTTCGGCTTCATGACTCCAAACCAGGAATGTTCAGAACGACAGAGAAAAGGAGGACAATAACAGAAAGAGCTGGAGTCCTTGGAAAGTTCTGAGATCAGTCACGATGCTGAGCTGACACACACACACACACACACACACACACACACACACACACACATGTTGCCACCTATAGCAAATATCAAGTTATCACATTGTCGTCAATAAACAGTCTATCGCTGTGGTTCCCAAATATTTTTCAAACCACAGCACCCCTCCACACAGTTTATTTTTTTAATGGCACTTAGCTTTCAGAGAACACTTCTTTGTCTCTTGAGGACTGAGATGTATCAGCGTTGCTTTGAGTCTATTTACAGCCGCAGGTCGCTATCTCCTACTGTTGTGGGTCTAGAACACTCTGAGTGAGTGAGTGAGTGAGTGAGTGAGTGAGTGAGTGGCCACGAAAGACCAACGAACCACAACAAGTTAAACGGAACAAAAGAAGTGAAAGTGCAGGCGGACAGCTGAACAAAGACCTGAAGCTCTGTATGAGCCGAGGACTCCGGTGATAATTATCTGTAGGTGAGATTATAAAGTATTACAATTATGGGAATTATAAAACACTAGGATCCTTGAGAAAACAAAAGTCAGCGAGTGACATAGCAATTATCAAGTATTACTACATACTTGATAATTACTACAGGTGCATGAGTAACAGTGCATGTACGTAAGAGTCTGGTTCGTGCTCTTGTTCCATTTAACAGCACTTAAAGCAACATGAGCAGTGAAAGCCTGCGCTCCTTGAGTGGCGTGATAAATGAACTGGGTACTTAGCATGGTACCCCCCCCCCCCCCCCCTAAAGACTGCTGTCAAAAGTGATGAATGGTGCCTGTGATGTCCCCGCCCTCTTTTTTTATGCAGCCACAAAAGGGGACATTTGCACAAAAGTCGTAGTAGACGATGTAGCTGTGGAACACGGAGAGCGCTTTTCATTTACGGGTGCTGATGGAGTTACACAACAGTGATTTGATGCATACTGGAATGGATGCCTTTCTGACTCCCAGCACTGCCTTGTGAGTCAGCGATTGCCTACTGAGCTATTTTCATCTGCTCCCTTCCTCCACGGTTGCTATTTTCCTTGTGTTTTAAGAGAGAGGGGGATAAAGCCTCAGCCAATCTACGGCTCTTTTTCTTGCTGGTCTAACAGGATGATCCAAAAGCACTCCCACGAGCGCACAAACACACGTCTGTGCACATGCTGCCCAAAAATAAAAATGCACAGAGGAACAGTCGCACAAAGACAAAATGGAAGCAAAAGAAACGGTGTGCCGGTCTCTGTGCCGGTCACCTGCAGCTGCATGGAGACAGGCGTTTACACTGGGATGACATGGTATCATAAAAAAACAACAGAAACGGTGCTGCTGACTTTCCTCACTAGAAGAAAAAACCCAGTAATGGAACATGTATATTAAAAGGCTGAGCTTTCACCTTGCTGTTATGTAGTGACCACACATTAAAAAATCCTACGGACGCGGCGTTCGCCATCCGCCTACGTTCAGGCTCGAGGACATAATCATCCATACACCACAAATCTGATGAAATCGCCAAGTGGATGTTATTATTCAATTGCGTGTGGAGCACCTTTTCACAGGCTGCTTGATAATAACAGACTCATTTCCATAAAACAGCGTTTCCCAAACTTCTTTTTACAAAGTACAAACCATCCAAACCTCACAATTAGAAATGCTCCGATACTGATGTTGAATATTGGCCTGATGCAGATTAAAGTAGCAGCATACAGAAGATATCTCCTACTACATCGACCAGGTCACAACGCTTAAAAAAGGTGCACTGGTCCCTGATAGATGGCTAAATGTGGCCTCTGACTGGATGAAATAAAGGACCGGGACACGGGAACATCCATTTTGTCTGAGCTCCTCTCAGTGGCAGCACAGAAATGAGGCATTTATCTCTCACACACACACACACACACACACACACACACACACACACACACACACACACACACACACACCTCCGACTAAGCTCCCCTTTCTCGATCCCTCTCTTGCTCTCTGCTCCTCTACCCAAAATATCCCTCATCCGGCTCCTCCTCCGTCTCCATCACAAACCATCCACTCCATCTCCTGGACCTCTGGGCTCATTTGCTGAGGCCCCCCCCCCCCCCCCCGAGACTGTAGAAGTGAACGCGTATACGCTTCGCTCCCAGCCAGCTCCCTGCTTCATTACAGCGATTACCTAAAGAAGTCGTACATTACCCGAGGCCCACATGGCATACGTTGTCCCACCTAGACTACCACTAGTGGACCTGGAAAGGCTGCAGCCGTGAACTGAGCGCGTGACTCTGAGGAGCGATTGTGTTCGTTACCTACATGTGGCGGCAAATTTAACACAAAATATCTATTATTAAATCAATATTTCGGTACTGTATCGAAATTCAAAATTGTATTTTCATCCTTACTTGTTTACCTGACAGTCTGTTCAGTTCTCCAAACATTTAGCAATAGTTTATTAATATTTGGAAATAGTATTATTCTTTGAACTGAACTTCAGAAGAGAAGTTGTAACATTGATGTACCCTCGATTAAACGAGACGTACAGCAGCTGGAGTATCCAGCGCGGTACCAAGAGTTGAACAGAACAAGACTCATCCATTTAGAAACATTCTTAACCCAATCAAATCCCAGAGCTGGTGCTCTCTGTAAATAATGCAAGTCACAGTTTTATAATCCTTTGAGGAGATGAAGCAACATGATTCTTCCTTCTGTCTGTGTGGGCCAGTTAGTAATGGAGGCCAGCTGTGGACCATAATGGAGCAAATCTCTTCCTACAGATGTTAATATTGATGCTTTCTGTTCTGGCTCCTGCTTTATGGAACGACCCTTTAATGGGTTACAAGCTACATAATCATACGTTATTTATTTAGCTTGTGTATATTCAAGGTTCTGTGAATAGAGAGATGCAGGGATGACGTATTTTTGTTGTTTATTTTCCATTGGATTTTTGATTATTGAAGAAAATAAACTCTGTGGCAGATGAACGTTTATGATACTTACACGTTTTGTTCATCAAGATAATCTTCACGAATGAACACCTCTTTTATGATGTTTGAAGCGTGAACACAATCAGCAGCAGTAAGAAGCTAACGTTAGGCTATGAACTCCACCACGGTCACATGACTTCACGTCTCCTCCACTAGGCTAAAGGAGGACTAGTGTTCTAGTGAGGACGCTTAGTCGTCTCATTTACACTCTTTTTTAAGACACGTAAAAGCTTCTAAACTCACCAGAGGGGTGTTTACTGACCTATTTTAAATCAGAGAACTCAACTTTAAAATCTCTCTATCTTGTGTTAAACACAGACCTTATTTTAGACATATAACCAAACACACATTCACATTGAAGTCGAGACGTAGGAACTAGAAGTGCAAAAATGCTGATTTATTTTTGGGTTTTAGGACTCGTTCCTGCAGCACTCTGTCGTTCACACGACGAGCGACAAAGCAAAAGGCTACAAGTCATCGTCGATGGAAGTCAGCGCCTTAGAAACGAGCGACAATATATATCCGCCACGCTTGGCCGTTTTGTAGCTTTGTGGCTTCTTGTGTGAACATAGCATATTTATTTCTGTGTCTCTTTTGCATCCCAGAGCATAAATATATGAGCGCAGCAGAAATCCTGCCAGCTGGGTCGGGGCTGGGTTTTGCTGTGATAACAGAACCAGGACCAAAGAGGAAGCCGGGGAGAGAGTCTGCACAGTGTGTGATTTTAATGTTGGATCTTGTATAAGGGAGATGCAACCACTCTCTGGCTCAAAATGTTTGTCTCTCTTTCACCATCGAACCTCTAGGTACCTTTTTTTTCTCCCTTTTCGTCCCGCCCTTCCTCTGTCCCCTCCTTTCATTTCCTCCCTCCTCCCTGTCTGGCACTGTAACACAGTCCAGCTCTTCTCAAAGCCACCCTGTGATCCCCACGGGCTGAACATTTGGCACCTCTGACTCAGACAGTATGTCTGTGAATGGAGAGTCCAGGGCAGAGAGGGGGGTGTGCCCCCCCAATGCTTCCATAATGCCGAGCTTTGCTCCGCTGCACCGGTTTACTCTGCAAAAGCCTCGTGCTCACGGAGCTGGACGGTCCAACACACACACTGAGAACCTTTTAACATGCCAGCAGGTACCGATGATCCACCTCTTTGCCCATTTTTAGAGGGAGGCTTTGTCGTCACTGCCGAGATGCCACTTTGAGCTGATCGGTGACGTCACGGAGACTACGTTAATATTTTATACAGTTTTAATTTCAGTTTCAAATCTGTAGACAGCAAACCAATGAGTGATGTCACGGCTACTACAGTCACAGTCCGTGGTTTAGCATTGGCCATAGTTAGCTCGTCATATCTAATCCAATCACGGGACGAGATTCGTCAAGACTACCACCTAGAAGACACCGTGTACTCTTAAAACACATACTGTACTATACACACAGCTCAGCTCAGCAGCCACGTGCCACTGCTGTCCATAACCACACACACACACACACACACACACACACACACACACACACTATACAAAGCCTGTCAGTACAGGAGAAAAAAAACCACCTCTAACAAATACCTCGCTGCGCGCCATGATTCATCACTAGGGGAATCAGCCGTGTAGGCAGGCGGACATTGTGTGTGTGTGTGTGTGTGTGTGTGTGTGTGTGTGTGTGTGTGTGTGTGTGTGTGTGTGTGTGTGTGTGACAGTAAGGCAGCTGCCGTTCAGGAGATTGATGGCAGGGGCAGAATGGAAAAAATGAGCTGTGTTGCTGTATTTTTTTTGTCGCCCGTTTTCTGTCTCCTTCCTCTCTTCGTCCCTCACGTTTCTTTCCACCAGAGCTGTATCGAACCGTCAATCCCTTCCTTGCCTTTTCTCACCCCCTCTTCCCTTCATCTTTCTCCCTGTCATTCATCCTTCTTGGTATTCTACAGCAAAGTTTATCACAGCCCTGCTGAGTGCAGGGAGAGAAAAAAAACCTCTATCTTGACTTTGAATGAGAACTTTCTCCACAAAAGACATTATTCTCCTCATTATTACTACAACCAATCCAATACTTGGATTCCCTCCCTCTGACATCTGAGTCAAAGTCGAGCTAAGCTGCAGCCCAGAGGCAAAGAGCAGAGAGAGAAGGACGGAGAGGACCAGATAAGAAGCCCACCCTCCTCCTCCCAACCTCACTTAGCCTCCATAATTAACCGCGGCCACATAAGCGGTCCTGAACACACGCTGAGTACATGCAATACACACATACATGCTGACAGGGTGAGTGAGTTGGATGACTCACGAGCACTACTGTGTTTCCCCAGAGAAACTAAGCCTGTAATTTGGTCTCAGCTGTTCAAAAGCGCATCAAGAAAGAGAGTGTGAGGTGCTTTCTCACAATGCACCAGCAGGACGGCGTGAAAGATGGCTGCTCGGGACACAAGAGACGCACGTTGTTGTGAGAAGGGAACGTGAGAGAGCTCAGCTCAACGTATCCTCAAACAACGGTTTGTGTGTTATCCTACGAAAAAAGTTACTCCTCATTGTTTGTGCGTTTACCACTGAAAGTCCAGCAACACGTGTCAACTTCTGCTCGTTACATTTATACGGTCTTTTTAAAATAAACTTCCGTTTTCACAGGAAACTCAGTCAGGTTTAGGCAACAAAACTACTTAGTTTGACGAGACAAAAGATCGGTCAAGATTACGTGGATAACATACAAAGAAATGTCACGGGAGATCTATGAATTACAGCGCTGTATTTGTGTAGGTGTTGCTAGGAACGCTGCATGAGAGCAGCCTGAGTTAGCTGTAGAGCTGGAGACCTGGTGGACAAAGTGGATCATTTAGCAGCTAAAGAGCCGTATCAGGAGTCAGTGGTGACAATAGACTGTATATAGAAAGTGGACGTGGTCACGGTGATGTTGTTTTGTGGACTACGATTTTGAAACATTTTTGCCGTCACCATCTTGTTTTTTTGCAAGTGAAAAGAGAGGTTGAGCTAAAAAAACCTAAAACACTTTTTTCTATCTTTATAACTTTTTAATTGTTGGTTCAACAGAACGAGGTCTTTAATGACGTCTTTTTTGGGTTCTGGACATTTCAAAGACTACACAATTCATTGATTCATGTGAAAAATAACCAACACGTCAATAATGAAAAGACTGCCGCCATAATGTAGAGCTGAAGCTTTGTGATGCAATATGTAGCCTTCTGAGCAAAGGGGAGGCTCCGATCCTCTGTGGGGTGTGATGGGTCTTATGGTTTATTTATCAGTGGTTGCTGATTATTAATCTCGGGGCAGTGTGGTTCTAGGTTGGTGGTTTGGTTTAGTGATGCAGCGGTCGTTGTCGGCCGAGTTTTCATAAGCTGCTGCGATGGAGGATCAGTTGGTGAGGACGAAGATCTAATGCAAAGCGTTACAGCGTGCCATGACTTCACAACCTTAACGTGGAAAGTGGTATCAATCAGATCCCATCACACACACACACACACACACACACACTTTGGTGGGCCCCCCGCCTCACAGTAAATTCACACATTAATGCGAGCCGGAGACCTTGACAGCAGGAGCAGCTCGAATCATTCCAGCGCCAGTGGCCCCGACTCGTACTCGGCTCTCACTCTTGTCTTGTTCCCCCGGCATCTAAAGGCCTGCGTGCCTCACAGGACATCACATCCTCCTCCAAAGTGTCTGTTCCGCTGTCATGCACTGACTACAGGACTGATAGTCAAACATACAGGGTTGACACACACACACACACACACACACACGGCTATGAATGACCAAAATAATGGTACCAAAGATGCATGAAATGACAATTAATAAATATAGAGCGTGTAGAAACACAGTTGTTACTCTATCAAAATATTTAAAAAAACACATTATGTATTCATTTATTCTAAGATTTCAATTTCATCCCTATTCAAAGCATTTGAATTGCTCTCCAGAGGAAATTTCCTGAAGACACCAGATGCATGCAAAGCGCACACAAGAAAAGCATACGTAACAGACATACGCACACAGAAGCGTCATTAAATGCAAAGCATAACGTGGTTTTATGAGGACAAGGGCTCCTCCAAAGACAGCTGGAACCCATCACAATACAAAAAATCAATCTTTATCTCAATCTTTATATAACAAATTCAAATCCAATCTCATCCGATAAGAATTATAAAATATACTGTGCATGAAGCTGCAATAAACTGAGGGTCTGGCCTCTATTATTATAAGAATAAAGATCTATGAGAACCTGCTTAAGAGAGAAGTGCTTAATTGGCTCCCAGTGCTGATGTGACAGTCTGTGTGTGCTGATTAATTAATGCTGCTGCTGCTTCTTGTTGGACGAGTCCAGAGACGAGATGATGTGTGAGGGGGGGGAGGGGAACGAGAGCACTGGCTTGGATCAGAAGGAATATATGATCAACGTGAGCATTGCATTGTGGGAGCAAAGCGTGTGTGCTCCCGATGTGTGACATCATCTGTGCACAAAGGCTGCACCTCGGTTCATCCAGGTGACCTCTGAATGAGTGTGTGTGTGTGTGTGTGTGTGTGTGTGTGTGCGCGCGCTCTTCTTTGTGGAGGCTTTAGCACATCACTTTAATGCAGTCAGTGTCCTTTGCAAAGGACACAACCGTCCTCTTCCCCCCTGTCCTCACACACACACACACACACGCACACATTTTACTCAAGTACTGTACGTACTTGTACTTGACTTGAATATATTAATTTCCTGCTACTTTATACATTATGTAAAAAATGTTCTACATTTATTTGATACCTTTCGTTACTTTGTGGATTCAGATTTACAACATAAATTGTGATTTAGTATGATGGATACAGTTAAATGAAACTCACAAGCTACCTGGCAGTATATACAGTAAACATTAAAGTGATGTATATGTGCATCAATAACTATAATTCAATCATATAATGGATATTATTCTGAAATGGATATATTTTGATGCTACAGTGCAACAGTATATAAACTTAAAATAAGAACAAACTTCTCCAGCAGTAAAATGCTGAATGCAGCTTTTACTTGTAGTGGAGTACTTTTACATAAGTAAAGAGTCTGAATACTTCTTCTACCAGCAGTCACCAACACTATCTGACTGCTGAGAAGATTCATATGCTGCTGCCAGCAGAGAGAGAGAGAGAGAGAGAGAGAGAGAGAGAGAGAGAGAGAGAGAGAGAGAGAGAGAGAGAGAGAGAGAGAGAGAGATAATGACAGCAGAGTGAGAGAGAGAGAGAGAGAGAGAGAATAATGACAGCAGAGTGAGAGAGAGAGAGAGAGAGAATAATGACAGCAGAGTGAGAGAGAGAGAGAGAGAATAATGACAGCAGAGTGAGAGAGAGAGAGAGAGAGAATAATGACAGCAGAGTGAGAGAGGCGTGCAACACTTGTTGAGGATAAAGCAAACAACTACAGTAGATTACAGCACAGCTGATATGCCGAACAAAGATAGAAGAGGAGGATGAGGGGAGGAAAGAGAAGGAGGGATGAATGAGAGGTTTCACAGGCTTTCTGTTAATAGGGACATGTAGAAGGGATGCGTTCCACAGCCAATTATTACAACACAGACGCAAGCCACAACAACAGACTTGTCAGGGCATTGAACCCCATATGTTCCAGTTCACCTGTCTCCGCACACTTCACACGTATAGACCTCACCATTAACGGGAGGAACACCATTCATCCACCACACAGAGGAAAAGGCTCCCAGCTTGTTCTTTGTCAGAACATAGTAAGCTTCTGCACACATGTAACACCTCTCTATCTTTGAATCGTCTGGTGTGCAATAAAAGATGCACGGGGACGTGCTGAAAAGAGGTCTTTGAACGTAACATCAACCACACAATAAAAGAAGGTGATACGTGAACGGATCGGGGGAGTGCTACATGAGACAAAATGATGAGGAGAGTATGGAGATGTATGCTGGTGATTTATCGATATCATTGTATTGATTTGCACAGGGAATGATTGTCTGCCTCCTTTGTGTGCAGTTCATCTGGTTATTGGCTTTCAGCACTACGGACAGCAGCCCACACAAGCAGCAACACTACAAAGGCTTTTCTGCAGGAGACACAAAGTGCTTGTACACATTCTTGGACCCTGAATAGATGTGATATTGTTTTAATGAGACAGAAAAGTCTATCAAGTCTGGACTCACCAAGTTTTTCAAGTCAAAATGTTCACATTTTCATGACATTAACGTGGATGTTTCGTTAATCTTGAATGTTCCACTGGCCAGCCGTACCTGTCGATACATTTCTTGGCGTGGCTGCCACGATTGGTCAGTGGAAGAGTGTGAAACTGGTGAAAAGGCATAGCTTGCATGCTAAACACGTTTGCATTACTGCACCCTGCAGTCAGCTGGAAAAAACGCCAGAAAACAATGTTGGAATTGTACGTTTCTGCAACCACGGGACACGTTGAATGTCGACCTTTCTGAACCAAAAATAAGTTCATATCAGCCTCGTATAACTCTTGCAGAAACGCACAATATAAAGTGGTTAATGTTGAGAAACGATTGGTTAGGTTTAGTCACAAAACTACTTGGTTAAGGTTGGACAACGTAGCCTAACAAGGTAGCGTAACAAGGTAGCGTAACAAGGTAGCGTAACAAGGTAGCGTAACAAGGTAGCGTAACGTTTTTGTTGTGCAAAAACCTTTACATTCAACGTATCCGTGGTTTGCAGATACGTACAATTCCGTAATTTCTTCCTGGCGACAGGGCTAGCTGAAATGTGTATCATGTCACACACGTGTGCACAAATGTGTCCTCCTGTTATTAGAAGATAATATATAAACTAAACAGGGACTCGGTCAACATCGCACAACAGCGCCCCAAGTGGCCGAAAATCCCACAGGTCACCTTTAAACTTTGCTGAAGTCAAAGATAACCTTGATATGTATGTCCTCCTCACCTGCACTTGCAAACTAACAAGCAGTTTTCTTCCTGTTTGTCTGCCAGCGACAAGCGAGTCCTCAGTGTTTGTCCGACAAAAACACACCATCAAAGTCCAGGAGGTTGTGAATACAAAGCAGCTGGTCCTCTTTAGTCACTGAAGTAAGTCCACCTCTCTGCTCTGCAAACTAGCTCCAGCACACAGAATACAAACTACTACTCGCTGCCTCCTCTCAGTCTCGCTCAGTACTTGTCTCTCTCTCTCTCTGGCGCCAGCTGTATTTCAGCTACATATTTGTTGGAAATCTATGTGCTGTGCCCAGGTCCTGCTGCAAACACAGTGATTATCCCACACATGAAATTATTCTGTGTGGCCTTTGAGTCAATTTGACGGCAGTTTAATTGTAAGGTCTGATTCCAGGCAGGAAAGATTTGACAGTGTCGTCAATATGCCTCATTCTTTGTGTATGTATCCTCTTTACGAGGAGACATTGTTTTTCATGCATGGGTAGATTCTGAGATTTTGGTATATTTTGCTTCCATAACATGTCTTGTTTCAGACTAGTGGAAAGAAAACATCCAAAATACACATTTAGGTGTTTATTTAACTGACTGCAAATTTCTAAATTCACTAAAAGTAACCATTACATAATGCCTCATTTGCATATTTAAACATAACATTTCGGAAAACTTGTAATACAAAAAACAATTGTCTTAATGTCAATAATCAACTGGGGAAGTTTAATGCTGATATTTGTTAGTTATTTTATTTTTTACCATATTCACCTGCTGAGGATTTATGTTAAGGCTTCAAAATAACAAAAATGTTCCCACAAAAACACCGTCGGGGCATTTCAGACTGTGATATCTTTAGGTGCACCAGAGGGAGTTTAGGCAGTCGAGTGACAAGCAAGTGGGTAACCTGGTTTTTCTGAGACACAAAAAGAATCGTGTGAATCCCCAGCGGGCATGAAGACAAAACGGAATTTCTACTTCTTTCTGGAAGCAGAATATCTCCAGTGTTTCACACACACGAGGTCCTTTCTAGAGGCCATTTCCCTCTCTTTTTACTACAACTCTCTGTGGGTACTTTAGAGCCCTTCTTTCACACACACACACACACACACACACACATAGAGAGAGACGTACGGTGCCTTTTACTCCACATTATGCCTCCACGGTCGGGCACAGAGCCTCGCGTGGGCCGAGAGAGTGAGTGGTCACATTACACTGCAGTTACATCACATTCCTTCAGTCTCCTAAGCAACCAGGTGTCCCTCCAACAACAAAAGCAACTATATAACTGGGTTATGTCACCCCGAGCAGTTGTCGCACAATGTTCACACACAAAAAAAAAACACGTCATCGCGATCCTGCTGTGCGAAAAGGCGGCGGTGGTGTTTGGTGCAGTCGGTGGGGTAAAAACAAGCCGGGACAGGCCAGTGGGAGGTGTGAGTTTGTTGCTTATGAGAGCAGCAAAGCAGAGTTTGGGAAGAGGTGAGGCTTTCTTCCCTGAGAGAGAGAGAGAGAGAGAGAGAGAGAGAGAGAGAGAGAGAGAGAGAGAGAGAGAGAGAGAGAGAATGGCAAAGTGACTCATCTGAAGCCAAAACTCTGATGGAGAGAGGAGAGCCTTGATGAAGGTGGGCCGCCCATGACTTTTCTCAGAAGCAAGAGAAAAGAAAGAGTCAGTGGTCACTGCCTTGGCTCACAGATATTACAACACAGTTATGTAAAAAAAGGAAAAGACAAACCGAGTGGAGGCAAAGCGGGTGATGAAGAATGAGCATGTCACCATATTCTTTCACCGTGTGTTCAGGCAGAAATGAAAGCCTGGTCTGATTGCATACAAAGGCAATGCGTCAACCTTTTATAACCCGTTATTAAAGTTGCAGGTATCTTCGGTCTTCTAGCCTCCCTCTCTCATTCCTTCCACCACCTCCTTGTCGAGGTCAGGCGTTGCGATATTTGTGCATATCCAAAAACCTGTTTATATTCAAGTCTTTCATTATATTTAAAAGTAGGAGTGTTTCTCCTTCCGACCAGAAATGCAGGCTTTCCTTTTTGGGCATGCATCTCTGCAAACTGTTGGTAGTTATTTTGTTTATAACCACTGTACAACGCACAGAAATAGCCTGTATCGGCATATCCCACATGTCTTAAATGGCAATAAGGCCTAATTTTAAAAATCCAGCATGCTGTTTACATGACCCATTTTAAATTCGCAATTTTGTCATAATCTGAATAATAGTGGAATATTAGTGTGCATGTAAAAGTAATTGAAGTTATCAATAATTCATAGTTTTACAGGAAAACTGCACACAATTAGATATTAATTTCCCCTTTGTTTAACCTGCATATTTGTTATAATGTTAACCTCAGATTTTCTGACTACATTTATTTTTTTTGGCCACGTTGGACTTCTTCTTGCCGCCGTGTTCTTAGCAATTTTAACTTTGCACTCAAGCAGCAGAATTCACACTGGATGGCGGGAGCGACAAAGAGAAGAGTATGCAGTGAAATGCAAGAAGAGGGGGGAGCATGTGAGCTGTGTGCTTGTGAGTGCACCCCCGCCTCCAGGGGTTTCAACCTTGTGGCCTCCTGTAGGTGATGGAAAAGGATTCCTTCAGAGGCTTCGTTTCCTGGAAATATCAAAAGCTTTGATTTGGCACAGAAACGTCCTTCAGGTGTAACCGGTCTGGCAGCGTTTTGCTCTGTGCCGTGAAGCAGATTAGTCCATCTGGATGGACTTTACCTCCGTGCTCCAACAGCTGGCTGTCTGTCACTGGCTAGACTTTGGCTGCTGTTTGCTTCTGTTATTTGGGGGATTAAAAAATGAGATGAGATTAACTCACTTTTGTCAAGCACACTTCAAAAGGAGACTCTTGTCTCTCTTTTCATGCCGGCGAGCCGGAGGACAAATTATGTTTAATTGGATTTCAGTACTTCCTGTATAGCAATTAAATAACAGTCAACAGTCGTGACTCATTAGCATCTTTTGGAATTGGTCATTACTTCCTTATTGTCGCCCAGAATGATGATTTAAAAATTATAATTTCATAGAAACCTGCAGCATCGATTTATGAAACAAAACATCTGATTAGTTGCAATCTTTTGACTTAGTCAAGAGCCGGGCCTCAATTTAAAAAAAATATCAATAGTCTCGTAAACAATAAGAACAGGATCACAGCAGGTCTTTGTTCTTACCGTCCGTCCCCCCCCCCCCCCCCCCCCCCCCCCATCTTTTACCCCCAGCGACCCTTGAAAGCCATCTATGAATATTCCATCAGCCGGCAGGGCCTCTGCTCGCCCTCTTCATTTAGTGATTCGGTCTGCAAGAGGCTTACATAAAAGTCCGTAGTTATGTATATGAATGCAATCATAGCATAAGTGTGTTGCTGAGATAAAAGTCCATATTTATGGACATGAACCTAATCATAGCGTAATCGTGTAGATTCCCAGAGAGAGCAGAGCAGGAAACATTGAAAATGAGTGTGAAAAAGTAGCACAGACATTGGAGGGAAATGGAATAGGTTTTGCATAAATTAGCACTATGTGAATTATGTCAGCACTGTTTCTAAGCAGGACACTTCCTCAGTGTGTGTGTGTGTGTGTGTATCTGGTCTAATATACTGCCTACCGGTGAAGAGCCTGCAGAGAGAGATAAATGACCTCATATTCTCATGTCTGAGCCCGGCTCTCTGGTGCTCTCCGTGGGAACTACAGCATCATGTAGCCGCAGAGTTATTAATGCAACTTCAGAGCACAACATTAACTGTAAAGTGTATTCTAAATGACCTTAAGCTTGTTTCGGGGTAAAAGTTATTACATTTTTCCAGGGATAAAAGATGGGTTGTAGCATCACAACAAGCTTAACAAGCAGCCTGTCGGCGGGTTAGTCGTCACAAACTTTGTTCAAACACACAGAACTTCATTTCTAGTGGAGGAGCCCAACAGTCATTAGCAATACGAGTCCTGCAGGAATCCTAAAACCCGAAAATGAGTCAGCATGTTTGCACTTCCTGTTCACTCATCTCAAAGTCAATGTGTTTTTGGTTAGATGTCTGATTTAAGCTCTGTGGTTAACACAAGCTGAACAGATTTGAACGTTTTGTTCTCTGATATGACATCGGTCAGTAAACACCCTTCTGTTGAGTTAAGAAGCTTTTACGTGTCTTTAAAAAGAGTGTAAATGAGACGACTAAAGTTCCTCACTAGAACACTAGTCCTCCTTTAGCTTAGTGGAGGAGACGTGAAGTCACGTGACCGTGGTGGAGTTCCTTTATCGACTAACGTTAGCTTTATACTTCTGCTGATTCTATTCTAAAATCATCAAAAAGTGGTGTTCATTTGTGAAGATTATCTTGATAAACAAACACTCTAATTATCATAAATGTTTGTTTGCCACAGAGATTATCTTCTGCAATAATCCCGTTGGCTTTTTGTCGAGGGAACCAGTGTCAAGTTTCACTTTCTGTACAGTTTCCCGTCGGAAAGGTCTGCGTGACAGCAAGATAAAGTAGTGAATATGTTCTAAATATAGAGCACACTTAAACAGATATGGATATGGAAGTTTTGGAGCAGCAAACTGCCGGTAACACTGTGACTATGGATAACATCCGAACTATCCCTTTACCACCATCGGTCAAGGAAACAGACAATGCAGCTGATGAGCAGTAAACTCAGCGGAGACAGGAAACACACGTTTTTCGTGGTATTTCAAATCCAATCTTACTTTGAAGGCCAGTTTGAAAAACACTTAAGTCGAGCAGCTCTTCATTCATAGAGCTGAAAAGCCGGAGCTTTCACCAAATACCAAAAGAAATTAAAAATCCAGCCTCTTTGCTTTGGCAGAATCCTTTTCACCCTTTTTCTGAAAGAAAGCGACACATCTGATAGATTGGTATTATGGTCTGTCCTTTGTTCCGTTGATTGGCTTCAGCTTTTTGGGAATGTTTCAGTGCATTATTATGTCAGCGCTGCCTCTAAAAGGACCTTTTTTAAATGAAAGAAGATGAATACAGTGATGTTTAGTAAAACATGCTTTTACATCATGTTGCTCTCAACAAGTTGGCAGCTCTAATTGTGTCAAAGAGGACGTTCAGATTCAGGGAGGGAATCAACAGAGAGTGCTCGTCCAGACTAGAAGCGTCGCAATACACCGGTATTGACATTTACTGTTATATTTAAAGCTACGATGACATTGTATTGATGGCAGACTTTAGGTTTTGTGTATTATATTTACACACTTGACAGAATTTAATGTGTAATTTGCAGAAAGAAATGCAAAGTGTGCCACTTTCTAAACCCAATAATCGGCTGCTTTTCTTGACTTTGCGATGCTGAGGCAACACTTTGCAAATGCTTCCTTTTTGAATAAGGGTTGAAAGGATTTTGGTCAAATTATCTCTCGTCTCTACTGTGCAATTTTGTTCTTTTAAATAAGATCCACATGGTTTCATGTACGTATTTGATTTTCCAGATTCAGCAGCAGTATCCACAACATCGAACAAGTCGCTCTAACGGCGGCCGTTCCAGCTGTGATTTATTTGCTTCTGCGAGTTCATTCATTCAATAGAGAGAGAAAAACATCTCCTATTCAATCGAAGGTGCCAATGTTCTCAGTCTGATTGCGTCAATACACAACACGCACCCCCCACCCTGAACATGAAGGTATGCACACACAAACGCACCCTCTTTGGACACTTTGCAGGAGTTGTTTCAGAACATCGTTCCTCAAGGTCAGCTGGAACAAAGCAGCTCCAAAGAACACTCTAATTAAACGAAACCAACACTTGCCGGCTGTGTCTCCGATTATGAAGCATCCATGATAACGAAGCCGAACACAACCTGCTGGAACATTCACGCGGTCTCCTGTCAAGTGTCCTGATACCATCAAACACAAATATGAGGTATAATGTATTGGACAGAGTCCTCGGTATAATCTAATACCTTTTCAAACTAAATCACACCGAAAGGCCATTTCCTCCTGAGAATAAGTTCACTGGCATACTCATAACCTCACTTCACAGCGCATCATGTTTCACTCAAAAAAATGCATCAGCAACACTCATCAGCAGATAACAAAGCACATTAACAGCTCCAAGCATGGAGGAGCTCGCTGGGATCCAATTTAAAAGTGCGGGATAAAGAATAAAAAACAAGATTAACGAGGTCGAAAATGCAGAAAAGCAAGCCCAGACCCATGAGACACTGTGGAGCAGTACGGCGGCTGTGTGATTGGTGATTAGCAGGTAGGCTACAGCCATGATTCACTCCCTTAAATTAGCTCCTTTGGACACGACGCCACAGGAACTGACGAGAAGGGAGGGGCTGAATGCTTAAAATGAAGCGGTGGGAATCAAGTGAAGTGAGGAGCGTTAAGATCAGGCTCTGAGTTCTTATTGTAGCCTGACCCCTCTTTAAGGCCACTGCAGTGACTGTGACTGACAGACGTTGGCTTGGAGCTGATTATCATCAGGCCTGTATGAGTGTGTGATTCAGAGATCTGAATGCCAACAGCATGAGTAAGTAGTCAGCGCTCCTCTTTCATGGCCAGAAGTTATCAGCCCTCCATGTTTCTCTAAGAGACCAGCGTGGTGCTGCATTTCAGCACCACGTCGCTGTCCGCTCGTAATCCACTCCAGGCTTTCTTTGAGGACAGAAACAGGCCTCCTTCAAGCCTCACTGCAGGCCACAAACCCTGTGTGGTTGTGATAAAAGCAGGACTTCAGATTTGTCACAGTGTAATCTGATATAGTTCCGAGACAGAAATTATTTTTTTATCATTATGGCTTTTAGCCACGTTAATGGATTGCTATGAAATTCTGCACAGAAATACCCAAAAACACCAAACTTTCACCGGGGATACTGCTAGTGTGTCCCGCATTAAACCAGAAGTCCAAGTTGACTTATTTGCAGCATAACTTCCGTACTTCAGTAGTTATTTTAACCCAAATGTTATCTTATTTGTCCAAAAACGTTGGTACTTGAGTATTGTTGCTGCCGTAGTTATTTGAACCCAAACATTGACTTATTTGCCACTTATTTGAACTCAAACCACGATCTTTCCCTGAACCTAACCACGTAGTTTCCTGTGAAGACGGAGGTTTATTATGAAAAGACTGTATGGATGTAACGAGCGTTGTCATTGTCAACACCAGTTGCTGGACATTCGTAGGAGAACGCACAAAAAATGAGCAATATCTTTTGTTAAGATATAATACGAACCGTTGTATGAAGAGAGAATCCCTTAACTGTCCCTGTAGCGCCACCGTGAGGTTGACATGTTTGGTTTTAAGGGAAATGCCTTGACAACTTTTGGATAGACTGCCATGAAATTTGGCAGAGATTTCACATGCCCCCTCATACTATTTTTGGTATTATCACATTGATATTATAATTTCCGAGGGTGACACACAGCGTAAATTAAGCTGTGATGCCTGTATAGAGTCTTTTATAAATAATAATTTAAAACACTATCATGCAGATGTCCAGTAGTTGAATCCACATGCAAGTTTCCTATTATAGGAGCAAGCATTGCATCTCTTGCTGCTCTTGCATTCGTCTAAAGCCAGTTGTGAAGACAGTGTTTGTATTTCCAGGACAGACGGGTCCAACAGCCCACGAGCACCTTTACCTTCATTTTTTGTTTTGTTTTAAATAAATATAGATACAGTTTCAGAATAAAAAACAACCACTGGCCTTAACGTTCCTAAACATTCTCACAGGGTCTGAAATGATAATCCGAGGGAGTTCAGCTGTGATGTCTTTATAAAGGCTGAGAGCTGTTAACTCTACCGTACAAGATAATCTCACACATCATCATTCAGATATTCAGGACATCTACATTTGCGTGTAAGCTTTTTTAGCATAAGGAGAAAAGATGAGCGGCGTATGAGTCTATATTTAGTGTGTTAACAGTGGTTGTATTTCCAAGACAAAATGTTCCAACAGCCCTGTGAGCACCTCCTTTCCTTTTCCTCTGCTAACCTATTGTTTCACAGGAGAAATTAGATAACAACCAAGTTTCACTGAAGAATAAATAGGCTGAAGAATAAATAGGCTATATATATATACATATATATATATATATATATATACATATTTATATAATTGCAGTGTGGACATAACCTGATTCGTTTTTGGCTATACGATACATTTTATTAAGCGTGTCTCTCCAGTTTCTTCCTTTTCTCACATGATAACATGCATTGATAAAAAACAAGGCCAGAGAACAACCAGCGGCAGATGTGGGCTCCTTCTCGCTGACCGCCTTCCACCAGCTCTGAGCTGAAGTTGAAGGCTGCCCGCGGCCGTGGCATCATCGCTCTGTGTGTGTGCGTGCGTGCGCGTGTGCGTGTGCGTGTGATGCTGATGTTGCCAAAGCGCCAAAGCGCCGCGCGGCTCCTTTAAGGAGATGTACGCATCAGCTGTGGCCGCTGCAAAAATATTGCGCGTGCGATAAATAAACACAGCAAGATGATTTTTTATTATTTCATCTTTTACATCCCTCGTGTCAAAACGAGGCTGCCGGGTGGCGATGGCTAAACCCTGGCTGTGACATCAGTCTGCTCTGTTGTCTCCAGCACGCATTGTGTCCGTCACATGAAAGACACTGCACGGGAGATTGTGTATAAAGAGGGATAACTCACGCGCTCCCGTTGATCGATCCGTAAATGCCATCGCTCGGGAGTGTAGGAGGCTGGGGAAGAGCAACACCCCCCTCCCCCCCTCCAAAATGAAAAGGCGCTCTGTTTCCCGGCGTGTCCGGTGCTCGGTAAAAAAAAGAGGAAGCAGCCTGCTGATCCGGTACCTGCGCTCCTGTGGCGGAGACTAGCGCGCCTTCCGTAGCTGCTACCGTGCAGGACTGAGCATCACACCGCACACCGTGGAGCCCTCACTAGTGTGGGATGATGATGTCGCGGGAATACGAGCGTCAGTCTCTCCTTTTTAACGAGAACATCTATGTCTCCTGCTTGACTCACCCCGCATGTGAAGAGGCAGAGCCAATGGCAACGGGGAAAAACTCCTGTATGTGGTATTCTGAAATGAGATATGTGCCCCCCGCCCCCGGAAATTCAGATTATAGGAGCCAAGCCCCAGAGAGTCCTCACACGGCTAACAGGAGAGGGAACAAGGATGCATGGCACAGGCGAAACGCAGACAGTCCAACAGCTTACATTTAAAGCCGCATGGCTCCACCAGTGGCCGTATCCTCCATACATGAACACTTCACACCTTCTGTTTTACAGACTGTGAGGAATAAAGTGTCTGTAGTGTCTGAAATTGGCAAACCGCATGAAGTGTGAGGGAGACACCGTTTAAAATGGTCTGTGCTGGACTCCTCTGTCTCTTTCGTCCTTGACCCTGTGGGTTAATGCCCCACTTCTGTGGTGCACAGAGCCACGTGCCACTGATGAGATACTGTTCACTGATATGCCTTCATTAGATATTTAATTAACTCTATTTGATTTAGTTTTGATGCTCACACTCTCACCTTTACTTTGTAACTTTGTGAGGGATATGACTGATCTTTTTTTCAAACATTGAAAATGATGTGTAACATGCTGTGTGTCCCAGCTGGATGACTTCTTTGTTTTTTATAGTATTTGTCTCTCATGAATTATAACCATAAGTTGCATGCGTTAACATGACCTCATAGCTCTTTATAATTATAGTAAGGCACTCAAAATATGCATTATGCTTTATAACAATAGTTTTTTTGCAAGGATCTAGTGTATTGTAATTGTAGTTGTAATACATTATAATCTTTTGATAATGCATTGTAATCACTATTATAATTCTGAGTTACTTTAAGTGGTCATAGTTTGCTGAAAGTGAAGCAAAAATTAATTTGACAACGTTTTTGTGTGCATAGATTTTGTGTTTATGCATAGATTTAATTATATTTGTTCACTTTAAATGCACGCATGCATTGAGTGTCGACATACTTTTGGCCATATCGTGTAAATATCTGTTATTGTTATACTTTGTGACCCAGCTGAGCAGTTGCCCTGAATACACACGTACAGCATACAAGTACACTTACAGTTTACAGTCCTCTGCAGTCTGGACATCTTACGTCATCATGCAGTGACCCCGGAGCCTTTCGTTCCACATATTGCTCTTCCCCATACGACCTTTATTCTCACAGCTTAGATGCATGAAAGATTATTTCAACCAAGATGAACTAAACCAGAGCCTGACGAACAAGGGGATATTATGAGTTATGTTATAACTTATCATATGCACGGTGTTGCTCAGCTCCTATAATCTCACAGGAGATATAAACTGCACAGGACTTTACTGATGCTCTTCAGGAATGTGCAGCTCCATGAAGCTGCCTCTGAAAGAAACTCAGTTTTTACTGAAATCAGGAACAAAAGTTTCCTTGATGATGGATAACCAGGCTTCACCTTGGGGAGATGGTTCTTATCACACCATTTCACAACTCTTCTCTTACACTGATAGCTGCGTCGTCATCTGAGAGTCTGATGATGACACAATGATCAGGTTTCATGCTTCTGCAGGCCTGTATGAGACTCCAACAGGGCAGGAGAGCAAACACTGACAGCTACATGCCAGAGAGAAGGATAAGAAGTATACCAATATTCTATTTGATATTGCATTATATTATTTATATCACAATATAACAGTATTTTGTTTATACTATAAGACATTATCATTATTACATTATATGCTATATCATAGTATTCTCTTCTACTTCGATCACTTATTTTAGTTAAGTTTAGTCTGTTGTGTTTTCTTACCTTTCAGTCTGTCTCAGCTGTAACAGCAGATCAATAAAGCTTTATCTCAGAACAACATACTGACCAATACAATTACCTGACAGGGATAAATGTTCCCAGGCACTGTACCTTATTATGTTTATGTGTATATGTACTTATGTTAACTGGGCAAAATGTTGTACCAACGTTAACACCTCGTCCACATGTCAATAAAGTGATTGTTAAAAGGCCTCTTTATGTTCAGCTGGAGGCTAAAAGGGGAAAAACAGTTCAATGTTATTGATGCAACACTGCTGTTTTTATCTGACTACCAATGCCGTCGTATTTATTAATGAAATTAAACATAAATAAATAGATTCTTGTCTGTATTGAAATATGTTTGTTTGTCAAAGCATCAAGACGTGAATTTGCACTGATGGGGAAATACTTTTTAAACTATGGAATTGTTCATATGGCTTTTGTTTCTTCCTGAGACGTCTTACGGCGTTAAACAGAGAAGATGAGCGCAAGAAACGAAGCTTCCAGATCAACTTCAGGGATATTAAAGTGATCTGCTTCCATCATTTGTATCCTGGGGCCATACGCCATCACATAAATAACATGCTTGTAGGTGTTTCTTATATAACGTACATTCATTTTCATGTTGTGATGAATCTACTGATTCATTCATTTTATTTCACTGCCGTTTATTCATTCTCTCTCACAGCGGATTGAAGCCAATCCAGCACACAGCGGGCAGAAAGACAACTGTTGACACGACGCCATTCATCCTCTATGGAACATTTTTGATGTCTACTTTAAAAGAAACTTAGCAAAGAAGCAGCCCATCAGTAAAGGAATAATAATCATTCTACAAGTCTTCTTTAAGAAAAATTCCCAAACAAAAAACATTTCAATTGGTGTTTCTGGGTCAAAGGTTATGAGAGGTTATATTTAAGTCATTTATTATTCATGTCACTGACTTGTTAAAACATGGTAGGTTGCATGCTACAGTTCGATGCCACATCTGCAGGAGTATCTTAAATTCAAATAAACAATCGTATTATTTTCAGGTCCTCAATGTTTTATTACAGTATGGACGTTTTGTTCCACTGGAAATCAAATCTAAAAGATAATGTAAGTCGATACAAAACTGTACGATAAATATCAGAAGCATGCCCTCTGTTACACGCTTCACACATGTACGGTTCATCTACCTCTCCAATAACCAGCAACTGACGCGCGTTCTTTCAGACGTTCTTTCAGACGTTCTTTCAGACGTTCTTTCAGACGTTCTTTCAGATGTTCTTTCACCTTTGATTCATTATTCATCCTGATGTCAAATCATTCACGTCTCTCTTTTGACGTTCTCTTAATGTTGTTTTGAAGGAGGCGGATCGAAGGCATCTTTGGCAAAAGGAAGAGCTGAATATGCGTCATGGGTCCAGTGTGTCGTTGGGTTTTGTCAACAGAAGCTCTTTGGTTCAGTTTAGGGAACGATTGTGATTTTTGGTTAATAAAGCCAACATACAGTACCGTCTGTCATGTTTCTAGTCAGTGTTTACTTTTATCAATATTTAACCAAGAAGATCATCTTTCCCAACATTTACTAAGTGCCTTAACATCAACTTAAAACAGTTCAATCATGTTTTGTGAAACGTCGTTAGGTTTTGTGAAATATGTGTTCTGAAATGTTATTGGGTTGTATTAAATGTCGTGTTTTGTGAAATTGTCTGCCAACCAACAACACAACACATTTGTTGAAATGTAGTTCTCTGCTCTGCGACCTTTGAAAGATTGTTAAATCCAGCCTTTACTTTACTTTTCTTTATTTCATCGTTCTCAGTCAGCAGTTCCTTTCAAAATGATTACAATGACCCTCTGAAAGCTTCATTCATATGCTTGATTAGAGGAACGTCTTCTCTAATTCACATTGATGCAGCGCTGCCATTATCAGTTGTTTCATGAATAGGAACTAAACACGCTGTGAATGTTGGAATGATTACGCCGACCAGACAAATTAAGGATTGGATGTGATTCAACCTTTAATCAGAGGAAATCTTTTGTTATGAAGGAATCGTGGTATTTCAAAGTTTCTAACTGAAGTGACACCGGTTCTGCCTCGTGGGCCATCAACCGCTCCATCCGGCCTGCAACCAGAGGAAATTTCCACTGGAGCTGTTGTTGTCCAGTCACAGACTCTTCAACCGGCACGGCACCGACCGAATGCCCAAACATTCTCGCCTGACATGCCCGGCTGTTTGTTGACAAAGGGGAATAGCAGCTGACTGCTGGCAGGAATGTAGGCTGATGGAGAGCGGAAAAGTACCGGGTGCAGCCTAACAACTACTCCCCCCCCCGACCAGTTAAGCACCCCCCTCTAGATGTGTCTCCAGGGCCAGTTTTGAACAAGGGCAGCCGGCAGCTTCAGGCTTCAACTGAATCAAATCAGACTTATAGGCTGGAAAGAGTTCAGATCTGTCGTAGGGTTCATAAAAAAAAAGTATGTGCTGCCAGTCTTAGCGGCAATTAAAGCCATAATGACGAGAAAAAACCTACCCAGTGGTTTCAGCAAAATGTGCTTTAAGTATCAAAAGCAAAATTGCTCATTATGGAACCCTGGAAACGGACCCTTGTGACTTTTATCTGAATGTATCAATCAGCCCTTCTCTCTCCCGGTACTTGACACTCTAACAGTGCTCTCTTTTCCCCACATTTAAAATCTGTATTCCTCAATGGATCCAATTTAATGGATGTAACTGATATTGATATTGAAGAAATTAATTAATGTGGATCCGTCACCTTAACTGATATTGTTTCTATAAGATTGTCATTGTTGGTACTGGTGCATTTGTGTGTACGTAGTGTTTTGATGTTGTTGTTTGTCGAGGTGGAACTAGCTTTTAGTTGAATCTATAATGATGCGTCATATTTTAAGGGCTCATCATATGTTTTAAGTTTTTAATCTGCAAAGTAACTTGTATCTATAGCTGTCCAATAATTGAATAAGGATGAATAAGGATATTATAAAACATAATTGTTTGAAATGCAGCCATTACAACTCCTTCTAATTAGTGACAAAGATGGCCCACTTAGCAGATATGAAATGAACTTGCCTAAAAAAGCCACGTTTCTTTTTTACATTACTCGATTTCCCTGTTTGTCGAACTCAAATAAATCTCCACAGGTAATGTATCTACTGCTGACTAAGGCCTTTTCCTTCCCCTGCAGCAGCTCTCTCTATGACGGACACATTTTGGCCGTCCGTGCTCTCTTTCAAGGGACACATCTGCCTGAAGGACGACGATATTTTGCTGTGACTGGCAGATTTAAAAGTGCTACGTGACAAGTGACATGTTCCGCTGCGAACTCTGAGGTGTTTAAATCCGGACATTACTGCAAACAAAACATAAAGAATAAAAAACACCTGGAGGCAGAAGATGCTGATATATGAAAACACCCTGAAACAGTTGTAGCTGATATAGTAGAACAGCTACTAGGAAGCCAGACAGCTGACATTTAAAGAGAATATGACTAATACCTGTTTGGATATTATCTAGCAGGGATCAGCGTTATTATCTGCTGTGAGTGGAGCTGAAATGAGCCGTGTTATTCCATAATATTACTTTCAGGTTGTTATTGCCTCCCACATGCGAGTACAAGTGGTGTATGTTTTGATGGAGAGGCGGGACAGACTGGCTTTATAGAGGACAATCCGGACTGTCGCTTATGTAATGGGAGATTTGATCAGGACACTGTGCTCCCTGACAAAGGCATTCCTGTTCAAAACCATGGGTGGCAAGCCTCCAGCCAACCGCTTCACGGAGGGTGAACTTCTGCCCAGCAGGAGAGGAGGACGCAAACAAGGAGCAGAGGGCATCCGACTGCGTGGTCGTCACATTGACGATGGAGGTGAAAGGAATTCCCCTGAACTTCAAGCTGCAGCACCTCCTTAGCTTCTGTTTGTGAAAAGTGACTCCTGATCACCACTTTATTGAATTGGCCTCTTGTGTGTGCTTTCATAAATTCAATAATATAATAACAATAATAATAAAACTGGTAAAGCAGTCTGTTTGACCCACATAAAACCTGGTCGTAACCATGTCGGATAGTGGTTCAAAGTAGACTCTGTAATCACACTTTTATACAAGTTTCCATTGGTCCAATTAAATAAATCATAAAGCTGCAGACATTTTAGACAGTTCAGTGCTTCCGACTTTGCTTCTTGGGGACAAGAAAGTAAGTGAATCTTTTTATATGCATATAACGTGACAGATAGTTAAATCATAACCCTAAACCAAAATATTCACTGCTGTCATTATAGGTTATAATTGAACAGGTTTTAATGCAAACATTTAATGTTTAAATACATTATAGACATCATACATACACTGTAACCAATTGCTGTTAATTTACAGCCAATTTCTAACAGTAATCAACTGTATTAATGTAATACGGTTTTGTACTGTAGTCTGCAATGCATTGTGGGCTGGCCCATTTGAAGCAACTGCACAAAGGCCCTAAACAGTATCCTAATGTTTTAAATTACAGTACACTACAGTATTTTTTGGAAATCTGCAGTTTTTCCAGAGGAGGACTGACTTCAGAGGACATGTGCTACACATCAACAAGACGTCCTGCTTCATCTGCATCAATCCAGTTGTGTCTCTACAAATTAGACGGTAATTAAAAACAATATTATTTTCCTCTCAGTATGTTATTCATACAGGTAACGTAGCATTACCGAAAATAAGGTTTGAAATCAAACTGATGCTCTGCAAGCTGTCTAGCTAGCCAGTCTATGATTCTAAAATGTCACTTATCAATGAGGTTGAGATTTGAATAGCTCAAACATTTGTATTCACATGCATTTTAGAGTCACCGTTTAATCAAATGCTAACCGTTTAATTTCTTAAGACTGGTAGCAGTTGTTGCTAGCTAGCTAGCTGATAGCCTTTTGTCCCTTGTTAATAGCTTCAAATGCCACAAAGAAACAAAGAAACTTGAAGGTGGGAATGGTTAGGGGATCATTTAAAGTAGAAAGGTGGTTTATTTTCCTCCTTAAAAACCATATGGTATTCATAATATGGGTGTCTTTGTCTGTTCCCTACAGATGTCTGCCACCACAGCTGATGTTGAGACAACCCTCACTCTACCTGCAAGTCCTCGCCTGATACTGCCTGGTATGCATGTCATTGGTAGACATATTACACATTAGATTGGCCATTGTTTTTTGAATTTACAGATGTTTACTCAAGGTGAGAGGCATTCTGATGTTGCTATTACTTGAAGTTTCAGGTGGAACAGGGCAAGTCACTACTGGACGCTGGATGATCACCCTTGAGGGCCGTGTTATAGCTGAGAGCATCACACCAACTTTCTTGACGGGACTTGCTGCTGTGTTTGTGATTTACTATACATTCAACCTTCAATACCAAGAAGAGGCGGCCTGTACTCTAGAATTCATTCAGAGGTAAGACTCATTTAATTTCCTTGTCGTCATTATAGTATTTTTTTGGACAATTACTATTCTTGAAACCTTAATAGCCACAAATCATTACTTTGCACAGTTAAAAAGATAGTTTGGATTCTTTAGCAGAAGATGGTATTAGTTACTTACCGGTATTTACACAGACATTAACTCAGCAGAAGATTGGTCAGGTACCAAAAACATTTCAAGCCACAACACACACAAAAAAAACATGAAGCATTCATACCTATATTAAGATAATTCTGCTGCTTGATGCTCCTGTCCGATCTCTCTGTATCTTAAAAATATTTTCTTTGTTGAATTACGTCAGATTATTACTATGCAGTGGAGCCAATTCTCATATCACGCTGCCTATGAGCTTTATTAGAGGCGTAATATGTGAACTGGCTCCAGTGCGAAGTAATACTGCCAGTCACTGGCAATTTTCAACAAATAATATAGTTCCAAGATATAGAAAGGTCTAATACGAAAATCCAGCACCGGAATTACACAAAATACCTCATGACATCAGAACTGGTTAGTAACTCATACCACCTTATGTTAGAAAATTGAAACTACCCCTTTAAGACTACAAAGTGTTCCTAATAGTTTTTCATTCCGTCTCTGATTTTACACTATTGTGATTTTAGGCGCTTCATTGGTATTAATCCAGAGAGAGGAACAAAGGCCATTCGGGGCAAGGTTGTCTCCAAGAAGACGGGTGTGATCGTCCAGAAGAAGTCTACCACCGTCAATACACACGTCTCCTCACTACTGAAGAACCTCCTGGACTTTGAATGGGACTTCATATAGGTCAGTAAACTCTCTCTCGTCTCTCACTCTCTCACTCCATATGTTGTTTTGACATACTGACACTTTGGTATTATCAGCTACATAAGCGTTGATTGGACGTTGTTATTGTACATTCCTGACTCTAGAGTTATTTTGATTAATTATTTTGTTTGTTGTTGTTTTACAGTGGCAACACTGGAATGTATCTATGGAGACGAACAACCACCAGCAAGGTGATGGCCATTTCTACCTGACCCAGAAGATTCCTCTATAAATAAGGACTGTCCACAACCACCCAGACTTTTCTTCATGCACCTACCTCACAGGACTCTTAAGAGGTAAAGCACAAGCCTACCTTCACTTTATTTTTTTCAAGATGTTGATATTGATGTATATTTTCTAAATGGTCTTAATGCTAATTTTCAAAATGTCCTGACTGATTAACTTTTAAAATGTTGTTCATAGTATAGTTAGTATAGTTTACAAATGTTGCTGATTATGCATATCTTCGAAATGTTCTTACTGATGTATATTTTACAGACAGTAGAGAATGCATTGCAGTACATTTAGATATTGTCACTATTTGAAACTACTTTTTGAGAGAACATCAACGTATCTCAAATTATTCTTTATAGGTTATTTATTTTGTATTAGTTACCTTGGTATTCAACTATTTAATTTAAAACTTATGTCTCAATTGTTTTCAAGTCGTTGCCATTGTTTCAGGCAGACATGGCAGTTTTTAATTTGCTACTAAAAAATCTCTTTGGCTTGTTTCGCTGCCAAACAAGCTGGGTCGTCCAAGTGTTTTATTTTGGTTATTATTATTTTTTACACCAGCGATATTTATGTTGACACTGTCCTGTTAAATAAAAGTTTGTTTGATTTATATCCTTTCTAAGTCGTTTATTGCTTATGTTGCATAATTTACATGATAATGCAGATGTCTGTTGCCCACAGAAAAATAAAGTTGTAATGTTAATTGCATTGCAGATTGATATTTTAGATATTCTAAGCTGTTAAATTGAGTTATTGTATTATCAATGTTGCCAGTATACAGTAAACACTGAGAATTTAAAGTAATATAACTCCTTAATCAGAATGTTACTTCAAATAATCACTGAAAAATACTGCATTTTTACTGTAATAGACTGAAATATTTCAACAGTATGACTACTGTAGAATTACAGTATGTTCCTGGCGTCTCTGCTGCCAGCATTTTACTGTAAATTGAAAAAAATACAGAAACACACTGTATTATAATTTTACAGTAATAGGCTGTTAAGTATTTCACGGTATGAATACTGTAGAATTACAGTACATTGCTGGCATCTCTGCTGCCAGTATTATACTGTAGATTGAAAAAATACAGAAATATACTGTATTCTACTTTTACAGTACTATGCTGTTATGCCATTTCACGGTATGAGTACTGTAGAATAACAGTAAAGAGCTGGCGTCTCTGCTGCCAGCACTTTACTGTTATTTAACAGAGAAATTTGTTACAGTGTAGTCATCCAGTCCGTGTATGTCCATTCAGTATTCATTTCTTTGCACTATTTGTATTGTTTACAACTTACAAACCACTTAACTTTACTTTGTATGTTATATTTCATTGGTGCATCTTTACTTTTATTTATCTAATCTTGATACAAACAATTTTTTTTCACTACTTGTGTTCATAACAGTTCTATTCTTTACCTTTATTTATCCAGCTTCTTTGTCGTTGTTCCTATAGCTGTTATTTCTATTTCTGTGTAAGTAATTTAATGCTGTGTGTAATTACACAATGAGAATGTATGCCGTAGTGTCCCCTTTTACTCTTTCTTTATATATTTTTAATGCTTTTATTTCTGTCTATCTTTCCTTATGTTCTACGTTAGTTTGAATGTATGTATTTTGCTGTCTCTTATTGACAATCTGTGAATTGTACTGAAATAAAGAAATACTTCCCTGTCCTCCACAGAGCTCTGATGAACTCAACACCTCTGGGATGAACCGGACCGCCGACTGTGAGCCACGTTCCGCTCAGTCACGTGGTTGTTTGTTCGACGACTGATTAGTTAATCACCTATTTATGTCATCGAAGGAGAAGCTGCCTCTGTGAGCATCGACCCTTCACTAGCCCCGCCCTCCAGGGACTTCCCATTGGCCAGCCCGGAACGTAAATAAAAAAATCCCGGCCTCCCTATTGGCTGAAGCTGTTCCTCGGTCGCCTCTCTCGTCCGGCCGTCAGTTTCGGGGATTCCTAGCTTAGCATCGGACCTTTGTGGACACAGAACCCCTCCACAGCTGCAGAAATGAAGTTCGTTAGGTTCATCATGAAAAACGCCGCTTTGGCCAGCGTGCCCAAACACATCGAGCATTTCTCCAAATTCTCCCCCTCACCGCTCTCCATGAAGCAGTTCCTCGATTTCGGTGAGTATTGATCCGCGATCGGAGCGATGTGCAGACGCGATTCTCCAACGGTGCATGTTAGCGGAGTCACCGTCTGCTCTGCAGAGGGTCTGAAGCAGCATAGTGCTGACGGTGCAGTGTTGCATCATATCTCTGCACTGTTTGGGCCCTGTGACAAAAACAGTTGCTCCTTCTAATGATCAGCATACTGATAGTTTGTTTAATAAAGTCTCTCAGCAGATTGTAAATGAACTATCGTGCAAATTGTGCAGTATTTTTTTTTAATTAATCAAATAGTCGTGTGATTGAAATGTCAGATAATATTTAAAATGCATATATATTTCAGTACCCAAATTCACAATCACAAAATCAAGAGTGCTCCATGTTTTAATATCGATGAAGTTGGGAGCAACTTATTATCACATTCACTCTTGATTCATTTCCAATTTTTCTTCGTCAATGTAAAAGATACTTTTTGGAGTGTCCAAGTTGGTTGGAAACTCTGAAAAGTATTTCTAAAAATCCAAATATGTTAAATTTACTATAGTTTAAGTTGTAGAAAAAGCAGAAAATCTTCACATTTTAGACATTTTCCTTGTTAAATGATGATCAGCTGATCAATATGTGGCCTCAGCTCTGCTTCTTGTTTTTCTCTCTGTGCTGACTCAGGTTCCATCAACGCCTGTGAGAAGACGAGCTTTGTCTTCCTGAGACAGGAGCTGCCAGTGAGACTCTCCAACATTATGAAGGAAATCAACCTGCTGCCCAACAGACTGCTCACCACCCCGTCTGTGCAGATGGTGCAGAGCTGGTACGTGAACCGGGGCGGTGGGTTTCTGTGTTGTTGTGATGTGAAGTTACACGACGTCTCCACTGTGGCACATTGTGCCAAAACAAAAGAGCAGACTGAGTCTCTCTCAGTAACTCATTAAAACGTGTTTGAAACCAGATTCCCCCTGACGAGTGAGACGTTTACAGACACAGCTGTTGACTCTCTTTATGGTCATGTAGTAGGTCATGTAGTTGGCCAAGTTGAACTGTTTCCAACTCGCCCTGTGAAGGGGAAAGGCTCTCAGCTGTGAACTTTACCCTAGTTTCTCCTCTTCTGTCACGTGACCTTGTTTTCAGGAGCTGCTTTGCTTTGCTTTGTGACGAATGAACTACAGCAAATACCCCTGCAAATATTTGAAAAACACATGTTTTAAACCAGGAACTTTCACAAGTAAACCTCCTGCAGGACTCAGTCAACTGTTTGTCTTGCATTTTACTACAAATGTGTTTGTGTTTTTTTTATATCAGGTACATCCAGAGTTTAATGGAGATCCTTGAATTCCTAGACAAGAATCCTGATAACTTCAAAGTCCTGGGAGAGTGAGTTCCTCATTTTGTTCGACAATCTCACATTTGTTTATTAGCGGCTCACCCTTTATATTTAAAGCTTCTGTGAGGAACTTTTAACTGGTTATGAAACAGTCAGTTTAATACTGATGCCTCGATGTGACCTATAAAAGTAAGGAATGGGAGAACCAGGACCAGGACTGAGAGCTGCAGACTGTCAGACCCTGCTGCAGTAAAATGAGGTTTTCTAAAGGGACTCTGGTGCTCGGATACACTACCACTTTTGTCTACAGGGGCCGCCAAAATCAACACAAAATGAAAGTTCCTCTAAGTAGCTTTAAATGAAGCCTGAAGTTGCTGTTTTTCATGTCACATCATTGGGAAAATGCTATTTTAATGCTTTTTAATGCTCATTCATTTGCTTACTGTCCTCCTGCTTTCCCCAGGTTTGTTGACGCCTTAGTGACCATCAGAAACCGGCACAACGATGTCGTGCCGACTATGGCCCAGGGTATCATCGAATATAAAGAGACCTTCCCCCAGGACCCAGTGACCAACCAGAACATCCAGTACTTCCTGGACCGCTTCTACATGAGCCGCATCTCCATTCGCATGCTCATCAACCAGCACAGTGAGGAACATTCCATCATTTACATTTCTTTGGATTGCCGGTATGCGATCAGATATGAGCTCTAAAAACGTTCCAAACACGTAAAGCCTCTATCTGGTTTAGTCAAAAGTTAGTTTTTACTCTTCTTTGTTGTGTCTGTAATGAATATTTTCACACCAGGCTGTGTGACATTATTATCTTACTCCCTCTGCTCGCTGTCACTCTCTCGACACCCAGAGGGAAAAACACGTCTCTCCACTCTGGAATAATCTTTAAAAAAACAAAAGTGTCGTCTCACAAACGTTTTTTAATTTATTGTCACATCCATTATAGATTTTCACGAGGGTTGTTTTTGTTCGCCTGGGGAACGGTTTGAGCCGAGTCAGGCTTCATCATATAGTTCATAGATAAACATGCAACATTTTTGTTTCTCCTTCTTTCTTTAGTCAACACTTTAGATGTCCCGTCCTCATGTCAAAGTGTCCTTGTGTAAGACACTAAACCCCAGATCTCAAATTTAATCCACCAAATGAATGTATTACAACATTTTAAAGGTACAGTGTGCATCATTTAAAGGGATCTATTGGCAGAAATGGACCGTAATATTAATAAGTATGTTTTCTTTAGTGTATAATTATCTGAATCGTTGTCTTTTCGTTACCTTAGAATAAACCGTTTATACCTGCATACGGAGCAGGTCCTCTTCACAGAGACTGCCACCATGTTTCTACAGGAGCCCAGAACGGACAAACCAAACACTGGCTCTAGAGAGGGACATTCGTGTTTTTCCGACACACTGGCCCTTTAACTGGCGAATATCTGATTTGGCTTAAACTACACACTTGATTGTCTTCTTCTTTCCTTTTACGCATTGATTCCAGTTTTTTTGATATCATAACTTAAGACTACACTATTTGAACTGCTGATTTCCTGCTCTGTGATGACAACAACATGCTGTTCAGAGTCGTGTTTAGCATCGTGAGCTCGTAGAGTTCTCGTCATCGGTCATGTGGAACAAAGATTGTTGATGCTTATCGTGTTGATAAAGTGTAATCTACGACCGCAGCATGAAGGGGAAACCATCACGCCTTCAAGAATTTACAGTAGCAGCTGATATTTGTCTGACGCCGTGTTTTGGCTTCTATGTTTTCTAAGTACTTGTTGTGTTATTGGTGTTACTGGTCTGGGTATCAACATACTTCAATACTTTCTGGGTACCAAAGTATCATAAGGTGGAACGCAAGATTGGCTTATTTTGTCTTATAGAAAAATAGTTTTGTAGAATAAGCTGTATATTCTTCATAAAGAAAAGTATGATCTTGGCATCAGTACCAAAGCTTTTCCTGATGTTGTGGTTCACTGTCGATGATTACAGATGCCACACGCTGTGCTTTCTGTACTTAACTCGGTTCTTTTGTTCTCCGCAGCTCTTATTTTTGATGGAACCCTCAACCCGGTCCATCCAAACACCATTGGGAGCATTGACCCCCACTGTGAAATCGCAGATGTCGTCCAGGGTAAATATGAATTATGTTTGGAGATAAAAGCATTAGATGAGCTGTGTCAAATATAATCTGACTTCTAAAGAACAATAGCTTTGATGAGCTACAATGATGTGTCTTTCTCAGCTATTCATTCTATTGATTACTACTTAAACATTAACATTGAACAGGTTTTTTTTGTATTGTGATCATATTTTCTGACTTTTATCCTTTTTTATTGTTTTGGGTCAGATGCTTTCCACAGTGCCAAGATGCTGTGTGACCAGTACTACCTCCGCTCCCCTGATCTGATTCTCCAGGAGATGTGCAGTAAGCTTACATTCATTTAATCTGGCAGATTAAGTACAAACCCGATTTCACTCTTAATGCCGACACCCCAAAGGGCAAAAGTCCTCGTCGTTCAGTCAAGAGATTTAAAAAAAGGACAAATGGAGCCGAGTCCTCTGTGTGTACACACAGCATGAGTGTTTGTATGTGAATTAGCGTTCAGCCAGATGGACCTGAGAGGCCTCTAATTATAGCATTGAAGCTCAAGTAAAAGGCTGACTGCATCAGACAATATTGACACGCAGACCCTCAGACAGTAAAACCAGAGCTTAGCAGAATAATTGCCACCGATAATGCATTTTAAATAAAGCGGAATGAATTAAGAAGCCGTTTGTCTTTTGTGCAGGCAAGAAGAAGAAGAACCTTCCCATGAGCATCGTGTACGTTCCCTCTCACCTCTATCACATGCTGTTTGAGCTCTTCAAGGTGCGACACATCCTGTTGATTTTAATTACAGACGAATGAATGATATTACAATGAAAAAAATACATTTAAAACTACTTCAAGATGTCTGTTATTATGCTATATGTTCCTTTTTTTTTTTGTAGAATGCCATGAGGGCCACAATAGAGACTCACGACAACAGCAACACGCTCCCACCCATCCAAGTCATGGTGTCTCTGGGAGACGAGGACATGTCAATCAAGGTGGGTTGCACGTTCAAAGTACAGCTTCTTGAAATACACAAATAAAACTTTGGGATATTTTGGTGAAAGCGTGAAGAACAAAGAGGGACTCCGTTCTCCCAGGAGTCACTTATTAATAGCGGGTGAATTGGAGTTTTTAAACTGTCTGTGGGCGTGTTTTTATGTTTGTAAGCTCTGTGTGAACCAGCAGGTTTTTAACGAGTTTAATGAAGTCTGTAAAGATGTAAACATTTTCACTAAGTTAATATTTTACACTGTTCAAATCAGTTTAGTATTAAATGAATTCATTTACCGGCCCTATTGAACACAATGCCTTTGCTTTCAAAGCTAAGGGAGTCACCTCTCTTTGTTGTTGCCACCAGAATCCTTCTCTAAACCTGTTATGCAACGACTTCACCCTCAGTTAATCACAGTGCCGATCGGAAAACAGAGCTACTGAGCTCTGAGAAGATTAACTGCACGGGCGATCATAGCGCGTGTTAATGCCCATGTTGTTACCAGGACGTGTTCCCGCTTGTTGTGACTCATTCATAAAGTCAGTGATGAACCACACAATAAGACGTATATCAAAATACTTGAAGCTGCACTTTTTTTCTTCGATGTACCTCCTCTACCAGTTGACCATTTGCACGTTTACCATGAAATATGTGCATTACACGGTGAGAGGGCCACTTAGCTTTCACCGTTGAGTTGAGGCCATGTGTTCAGGACAGGCGGCTCCACCTCTTTATGGCTCAGCGCTGTTCAAGGACCTCACGTCATTCTCTGTGACGGCCCGTCTCACCTCCCTGTGACGGCCCGTCTCGCCTCCCTGTGTCGGCCCGTCTCACCTCTCTGTTTCTGACCCCCATCTGCAGGTGAGCGACAAGGGTGGCGGTGTCCCCTTTCGGAGGATCGAGAACCTCTTCAGCTACATGTTCTCCACTGCTCCGGCTCCACAGATAGGAGAGCGCACTCGGCCTCCACTGGTACGTAGAGATGCAGGCGGTGGGGTGTTATCTACTCGTTTTCACTCCTACATTTATTGAAAAAAAATTCTACGTTACACAAAGCATACTTGTTCCATGGAGGAGCGCTGCTGCTCGCAGTGTGACTGAGAACAAAGCCTTCATAAACCCTTAATTCCCCCCCCCCCTCTCCCTCTCTGAACAGGCTGGCTTCGGCTACGGTCTGCCCATCTCCCGTCTCTACGCCCAGTACTTCCAGGGGGACCTGCAGCTCTACTCCATGGAGGGCCACGGCACTGACGCCGTCATCTACCTGAAGGTGAGCCAGACGTGGTGATCGTGCACGAAACTGTGACGAGACGCCAGAAGAGTTTGAAAGTAGAGAGAAGGACTGTCTTGTGGCAACACCTCTGCAGACCTGTGAAGCAGGTATCACAGGGTATTTGTAATTACAAGTCGTCCCTCCTGTCCCCCCCCAGGCGCTGTCCACAGACTCCATCGAGAGGCTGCCGGTGTACAACAAAACCGCTCTGAAGAACTACAAAGTGAGCCAAGAGGCCGACGACTGGTGCATACCCAGTAAAGAGCCTCTAGATCTGAGCATCTATAAGGTTCCCAAGTGAAAGTGGCCCGGTGCTTCGAGCCTACACACCACGAAGCCTTCACAGTTTCTGTCTTCACCACGTCGTCGTCTGTGTGGCAGATGTGTGCACCGGACCTTTTGTTTCTGATGAGAGGTCATCTCCAGACTGAACTTATCTTTTTAGTCAGGTTTTAGCAATCTTCATGTTGCTTTTAGTCCCAGTTGTCCTTTCGGGTTCTTCATAGGAAAATAGAAAACAGCTACTAACCGATAGGACTTTGAGAGATGCTGCTCCAGTGTTGCATCGTGTGCAGGTAGAGACGGAGCAGGTTACAGGTTTGGTGTTTAGGCTAAAAAAAAAAGTGTGAGTATGAGAGGACCGATGCAGAGGAGGGTTTATAATATTCCAGTTTTACGACACCACACATGCTGCAGATGTTTGAGCAGCCACTAATGGAGGTATTGAACCTCATCCTGTAAGGTCACCCAAGCCTTATAGTAGCAACTTCACCCAAAGGCTCATTTCATTGAAATACTGAAGTATCTGAGATAATACTCCTGTTGCACCGTGTTCATTTTGAGAGTACTGTAATACTGTTGGATCCGTAGATTTGAACAAATGTACGACTGTTACATTGATCTGTTGTTGTGCTTTCTGTGTGGATATTCATCGGAGCTTTTGATATTTCCCACTCTAAATCACAGTATTCGCGTTGACTGATAAGATACGGCGTTATCTTAGCATCAGTTTTTTTCTGGATCGGGATGAATGTAATCCACTCTTCTTCTGCGCATTCATTTGCATTCATTACGGAGACTGAGAGTGGATTGATAGAGCAGCTATAGGACCCATGTGCTCTGTGATATAGCAGGCTTTTAGAGCCAGCCACCAGAGGATCTGCTACACTTTTGTTTGTGTGGTTTAAGCCGAGTTCACTAGAGGCCAGTGTTATTAAAACCCCAGGAGGCAGTGTATGCCATGTTTGAGTTCTCTGTGATCCAATGAAGCAAGGCCAGTCTCAGAATGTCTTTTCACACTGTGCCATACGAGGAGAAAGATGTTCCCGGGTCCATATGTGTGGAAAATGCACAGATTTCTTTTGTATTAAATTAATCTTAAATCATACAGTAAGTTAAAGGTTATTTTTATAGCTACGTGACTGAAAAGATTGTATATAGTGTGAATACAGCCCACATAATAAACTTAAGTACTAAATGCTTCTCTTGTGCTGTTTTATCCGGGTGTGAGTGTGAGTGAGTGGACGACAGTTTATTAGGAACAGCCGATTGATTATATCGACCAGTGGAGGATCCCCGCGGTGTTGTCTTTTCTGTGTGGGACGAGAAGAGGGAAACTAAAGGTGGTTTGTTTTTACCTCTGTGTCACTGGATCTGTTCTGGATCGGGTGGTGAGATCAAGTTCAGCAACTCTACCCTGCAGCCATTCCAGCTCCAGACCCTCGGGCACAAAAAAAATAGATCTTACCACCACGGAAAGATGTATGTCGGTAGAAGTTTCCAGCCCCGCTGGTGCTCCTCTGCCTGTGGGGACAAAGAGTGACGCGCTGGATCACACTTCTAAAAGCCAGGCCCAGAGCCCAGTAAGACAGAGGTCATGATGGGGAAACGGACGGGTCACTGTCCTCTGCTTGTTTGGGAATGTGAACCTAAAGGGAGTTCTAATAATAGATCATGAGCTTCTTTGCACTGAAAATAGATGGAGGTTAGTGTGTCATGCGTTAGTCATGGCAGGAGTGAAAAATAACTGCACGTTTATGTTTTTAGAAGAAGAGAAAGAAAAATCAGGAGGCACGTTTTTGTCTTAGGTCAACTGGCTTTAATATTTATATTCATAACAATTTACAAGTAGTTTTGACGAAGCAGTCTGACACATTTTATAGGGATGCCTTTTTTTGTTGATGAATGGAAGATCCTGCAGGGGACAGATGTCAAGAGAGGCTCATTTTACAGGCCGACCGGCCAACAGCAGCAGCAGCAGCAGCTGATCTATATGCGGCCAGAGCACCAGAATGTTTACCTCTAGGCCACCACCGCTCCACGGAGTGGAAAGAATCCAACAGCGCCCTTCTCCTTATCTCATTCAAACAACAGGCTGACAGACTCTGCATAGCAACAGGGACCGCTGCAGTACAGCGACAGGAACATCCTGTCCAATATCTGCACGGTCGTGTGTAACTACCGTAAAACACGAGGGGAGCAATAAATGAATATGTCTCTTATGTAAGGTTGTATTTTAAAGAGTGATCTACTCTGCACTTCTCATGTGGAGAACAGAGTCTGTTCAGCACGAGTTGCAGCCTTTATTAATAATAAATACAAAACCAAGCTCAGAAATCACAACTATAAAACTCCACCTACATTAAGTTAACAAACGCACAAACCCTGTTATAAGAAAAGTAAGAATTAACCAGAATGAATAACTAATAATTTGTTCTCATTACAGTGACATTGTGAACTTCTCTGCTGTAATTCATGCAGTAAAATCAGGCATTTGTACGTTCCTCACAACAATGCTGCTGTCCTGCTGTGATCTAATGATTAGTGATTATACAATAAGTAAGTGAGAAACCATCTTACATAACCGCTGAGCCGCTGTTGTTGTCCCCAGATGGTTGTCTTAGCTGAGGCTTCGTTTGTAACTTCTTCATCTTGTGCAGTTGGCGGCGAGTCTGTGAGTTCGAGCTTTGCTCTCCGATGTTACGAAGCCTGAAGGCAGACGGAGCTTAAGATTCATACATTATGCAACTAAAGTTTTGTTTTTTTCCCTTTCCCCAGATGTTGCTCTGCACAGACAGAACTGTGCTGAGCTTTTGTCACACTGAGCCTATAAAGAGAATAGAACATTCATTATATTAAAGGCAATTACTTACAAAGCCGTGTGACAGACTCAAGTTCTGGTCGACACAGCTTTTTATTTCAGGCTGAGCTGAAGCTTTTTGTGCAAGTAAAACTCTATGTACATGTACAAGTACAAGTGATTAGTCAATAGACAGAAAGTTAATCTTAGTTAATCAAACTTTCTCTGCCTCCAGCTTCTGAAATGTGTGTCTTTTCTTTGTCTTTGTGTCCAGAAGCTTAACATCTTTCAGTTTTTGGCCTTTCCATTTGAAGACTTAAAGAAATTGCCACTCTACTCAAATCTGTGTTTCTCTGATATTTAGTAATTTTATAGACCAACGATTATAGATTAATAGAGAGAATAATCGTCAGATTAATCGATAATAGAAAAAGTTGTTAACTGCAGCCATAACGGATGGTATGAAAATGATTCTTTTTTATGAGGCACATCCGGCCTTCACACCCACATCACCTCCGACCAACAATTCCAATTTTCCATTTAATTCATTCCTTCAACCTTTAAATTATATTTTCCCTTCATAATGGTCTTAATGTTGTTTTAAAACAGTTCGTATTTTAATTTAATCTTTTCAGCTTTTTTGTCCTAAAAACAGTCCAATTATATCATATTCTCGTCCTTATGCCTTTCCAGAAATACAAAAGTCCTTCCTCTGTCTGCTCTGGACTCAACATGAGCTGCAACATTTATATGTTAATCCTTAAATATTATAAATCTGCAGCGTTTCAAATCTAAGCTAAAAGAAGAAAAGTACTGACTCTGCTGCTTTGCAGGAGATGGAGAATCTCAGGTGTGAACAAACAACACTTCAGCAGATCTGACTCAGGTCCTCTACAGTCTGTCTCCATCAGCACATCAGCTATGAATGTCAAATGATATTCAATCACAGAAGCATTTACGCCGTCAGAAAAGAGTCCAGAGGGAAAAACAACGTTCTTTACGTAAAATAGAAGATTCTTTATGTGCTGCATCACTCTGTCCTCTGTGGACTTCATCCTGACTGCTATAAACGCAAACCTTATGGTTGAAATGATGACGAGCCAGATTGTTCTGTAATATACTTTAATGTGATGATGACAAATGTGGGTCTTTCTTTTCTTAAACTGTCATGGTCGTATGTCCATGATCTATCCATCCATCCATCCATCCATCCATCTATCCATCCATCTATCTATCCATCCATCCGTCTCTCTACAGGTACCTCCCTGTGTTACCACCAGGTGGCGCACTAACACCAGTGTGATGATGCTGGTGGAGACCTGGATGTACCAGTGTCTGTTCTTGGTGTTCAGCTTCTCGTCCGGGAGCTTTTTCAGACAGGAGGCCTCATTCAGAGCCACCACAGACCGGAGGAACCGACTCAGACCTGATCGGTCGGTCGATAACGGTTCAAAGTCAGCAGGTTGAATGGAGAAAGCTGCACACTCTCAAACATGAACCATATTCCTCTCATTCATATCCAATTGACAATAATTGTGATGAGCAGTCATTCTTCCTTTTATGGTAACAGAGGGCATCACACAGTCGGTGCGTTTTCTCCCTGCGACTGTTTTACAACTTAGAGGAGGCCCCGTCATCACCGAACTATGTACCAGGAGCCGTGGAGCTGTGGTCTCCAGAACTATTTGGCCAGTCCGACCAGCACCTCTCACCACCGCAGGGCGGGGGGCGGGGTTACGAAGAGGCGGCTTCAATCCGATTGGTGGAGGTGTCGGCCCGGGGGACGACAGGAGAGAGAAACTCCAGGAAAACGGACGGAGCTCTCGCGCACGATGTAACGGGAAGGTTACTTTTTTTTGTTTGTTGCGTAAAGAGGAAACTTTGGACGGACATGAGGATATTCTGGGATACTACACGACTTCAAATATAGAAAAGCCGGACTCGTTTGGGGGAAATAGTTATTTCACGATTTAAAGCCACACGGAATAAAAACAACCAAACATTTCGAGCGTCATCAAACTGAAATTCCAGTTTGACGGATGAAAACGTGTCCACGGAGGAGAGGAGGCGTGCACAGGAGCCCGCCAGTGCTCACCTTTAGTCGACACTTCAGAGCAACTTGTTGTTAAAACTTTATTTTTTCCACGCGCTTAAAAACAACAACAACACACAGGTATCAGCATGGCAGAGCACGAGAGCCTGGAGTATGGGAAAGCGGACTTCGTGCTTTTGGACAACGTGTCTATGGAGGAGTTCATGACGAACCTCAAACTCAGGTAAGCGGCCATTCACCTTTTTGTAAATCCACGCATGCTCCGCAGAATAACGAGAGAAAAGACACACACACAGACACACACACACACTCTCTGTTCTGAGGGCGAACTTTGTGTCATTTCTAGCATCACTTTATCTGGATATGTGTCCGGTTGTAACAGGTGCTACACGAGTGTTTTCACGCGCATTGTTGGACATCGATACGTGAATGAGCACAACTTGCGGAACAACCCAGCGGGACGTTGTCATTGTCCGCACCTGCAGCCACACCGTAGTACGGCTGCTGGAGCGATGCCACCGCATTCATGTGGTCACAGCTTTCGATCAAACCGGTATTTCAGTTTGGAAACATGTTGACTCCACCCAACCTACACACACACACACACACACACACACACACACACACACACACACACACTGTTCTGCAGGCCGGTTTCTATCAGCTGTGTAGTTAGTGGCTCTGTGTCAAGCATGTTGTTTTTTGTGAATGAACAGAGCAGTTGTGGTTCATACGTTCAGATCGGCCTCACCTCTGACTTCTGTGAGAGAGTCACTGATCCCTGACGTCATGGGGAGAGTGTGAGGTGGAGGTGGACAGTGATGGTGCAGTGGAGGGTTGTGTGGGTTTCTACTGGAGGAAACTCCTCTGCCTTCATACTGCGGTGGGTCTTTGACAGCACAGCAGATGATAGAGCAGTATCTGACTCTAGAACAAGTTGTGGTGTAATATTAACACGATTAAAGGTGAGATATTGTCCAAGTTTAACAGGAAAATGGTCTGAAATTGTCCCGTCAAAGCATTTGAGGACATGTGTGCATAGAAAATGAAAATATGTCCCTGAATTATTTTCTAGAAGCCAAATACTTCTCAGGAGCTGAGCTGTTGTTGCTTTGTGGGAGTTGAACTTATTGTTTGAATATTCTGGAATGTTTGTTTCATTTTGATTTGTTTCAAGTTTGATAACTTTGTCTCAAAAGCCTGGCGTAGAAGGCTTGGAAGATTTACTATTGAATTAATCATTACCTTTTATTTTTATAGGTTACAATTATGCTTTGTTAATAATCTATAAGATAATAAGTTATTGACTCCCTGAGGGAGAGATTCTCATGTTACCACAGTACAAGACACCGTGATAGGAAACCGATAACAAGCTGTAAAAAACCCAGTAAAATATGACAAGCTATAAACATCATATAAAGGTACATCACAATATTTAGGCCGAATAGTGGTGTAAATCACAAGTTTCATTACGATACTGTAGGATAAATACCTGTGGGATAAATATTTGGAGGGTTTGAAGGATGCATGTTTTCCCTTCTATGGCTAGAAGAGTGAGCTCCAGGACCTCCTTTATACTAACGAGGGAATGTCCTCCACATCAAAATGTTTCCGTTTCCTTTTCTACCATCAGGGTTTTTTCATCTGCTCGTTCTAATCGAGTGTGATGCATGCTGGTAGTTTCTTTGCCCTTGGTTCCTCCTGCCTCTAGAAACTTTGTGTTACTTTAATTTGGGTTAAGCACGTTTATCGTGGTGTGTTTGAGGTTTAATTCATGCTTAGGAATGTAGAACATCTAGGTGAGGGCAGCCTGTGTGCACATTCTGTCTTTAACCGTAGAAATGTGAAGCTGAACATGTCCGGTTAAGAGAGTCCAGTGTGCATGTTTCCTGGAGGTTACGGCCGTTCTGGTCAGCTGTGTTTTTGTATCCAAACCTCTTGAATAGGATGAGTTTCGGTGGTGTAAACAGAAGCTCCAGCAGCCCGACAAGAAGTCCAGAGAGCAGCCAGACGGCACCAGCCCTCCTCTCCCTGTTTGTTTTCCCTCCAGCTAGCCGGTCCCGGAGCTGGCGTGTGCAGATTGTTATTTGTAGAGGGTGTGACCGGTCAGGAGCGCCTCCTTTTTCTTTTTTGCTCTTTTCCCCCTCTAGTCCGAGGGCGTGTGTGTGTGTGTTGCCGGGGTGGGAGTGGACCACTTGAAGGAGGGATCCAGAGGCCAAGAGGCCTCTAATGGTCTCCATTTGTCCTGGAACAGTTATCTCAAAGCCTGCAGGGCCAAAAGCACGTCTGCACATCTCTCCTGGGTGTATTTTACGCTACACTGCATTGTGGGAAATGGCTGCACACTAAAAGCTCGGTTTTAAAAATACTTAACAAAATGCTCCGTCACTGCAGGCCTCATTGAGCGACTCTCCCGCTGCTGAGTTTGACGAGCATTTCTTCTGGTGCCGTTAGGAGCCGGCCACGTTGAGTTGTGGTAGGCAGTAGAAGTGGCAGCATTTGGACCAGAGTGCTCTCTCTCACTCTCTCTCACTCTCTCACTCTCTCTCACTCTCACTCTCTCACTCTCACTCTCTCTGTCACTCTCTCTGTCTCTCTCACTCTCTCTGTCTCTCTCACTCTCTCTGTCACTCTGTCTCTCTCACTCTCTCTGTCACTCTCTCTGTCTCTCTCACTCTCTCTGTCTCTCTCACTCTCTTTCACTCTCTCTGTCTCTCTCACTCTCTGTCACTCTCTCACTCTCTCTCTCACTCTCTGTCTCTCTCTCTCACTCTGTCTCTCACTCTCTCTGTCACTCTCTCTCACTCTCTCTGTCTCTCTCACTCTCTCACTCTCTCTCACTCTCACTCTCTCTGTCACTCTCACTCTCTCACTCTCACTCTCTCTCACTCTCACTCTCTCTTTCTCTCTCTCTCTCTCTCTCTCTCCCCCCCAGACAGGGTTGTTCAAGTTGACATTAACTTGTGTTTTGACTCTGAGGTGGAGCTGCGTGGTCTGGTCCCAGAGAGCCTCCCAGTCCCAAAATAGAGCCCAGCAGAGCCCAGTCTCTGTTCTAGAGATGTCTGGAAGGATAAAAGTTCAAGCTAAATTCCTGTAGCGGCTTTGGGAATTTGCTTGAATCGACCAGTCAGCATATAAGATTTCTTGGTCTGAACTAAAGATGACAGCGCGTTACGCACTGAAGGGAATTATGGGATCAGAATACACGTTTTAACGGTGACTGCTCTGATTCTCTAGATTGATTTTTAATTGACGCACACAGTGATGCTGCAAATCAGACAAAGCTGCGCATAGGCATGAGACGATATGAACACTTCATGTTATGATTATCCTGGACAAAATAAATGTGATTCACGCATTATTATCACCGACATATTTTAAGAAACTCTTAAAATGGCTCTGAAACATTCTGACAATTCCCTTTCCCTCATATTCTGTTTAGAAACAAATATTTGCATCTTTTCTTTTGGTGAAAAACAAACCAACGGTCTTAAAGAAGGTAATCATGAATCATTTAGGTCCCCCTGCATAAATAAGGATAAATAAGAAAGATAGTGTGAGTCTGTTCTTTCTTCATTATTTCCTGTGTTTTTTTAAATCATGCTCTATTTATCATTATTGTGAGTGTTTTTATTGCAATCCACGATATCGTGATGAATATATATCGTCCCATCATCACAGCGATTCAGTGTCTCTCTCTCCAGCAGGATGGATGCACGAGGGCTTCAGTCTAGATCTCCTAACACCCGTCTGAATAAATGTAACTACAGACAAAGTAGAGTTGACAGGAAGCTGTTCCACCCTGACGGTGGTGAGCGAGGGCTCAGTGTGCTGTGGTCTGGTGGTACCGTGAGCCGGGCAGCTGAATGTCTTTATAAGGCGTTGTTTTGTCGGTCCCTTTGGAATTCAGGAAAAAACCATTCCTGCCATGTGTTTCCCCAAATAATTACAGAAGGATTTCTTCAATTCTTCCACCAAATGAGTGTCTGATATTCCAGATAAACAATAAAAAAAACACGACTGAATGAAACTTGGTCGAGAAGAACTTGACAAAGAAGTCTGAGCTTCACAGGACGGGACGTTTGTTTTAATCATGTTGGAGTGCGTGACGGGTGGGGTTTATATCCCACAGCAAAACACAATGACAGCACAAATATGTGCACTATTTGATAGTCAGCGTAGCACACACCACAGATGCCCAGATGTGGTATGCACCCCTGTCTGCTGCAAATATGTTCAACCAGAAGCTGATTTTAGCTCAGGACCGAACCCTCCTGTTTTTATTATCGGGCCGGAGATAATCATTTTCAGGATATTATCACGGCTGAATACACGTAAATATATTCTGAGAGCTGCTGTTTCTTTCACTGTATGAGCCACTCTGAGTGATTTGACCTCTGAACCCATCTATGGGGGAGTTCAAGAGGACTTTGAACAGGAAGTCTCCAATAATACGGAGCAGGCCGACCAGGCAGGAAAGCTGGCATTTCCCCTTCGCCTTCGCTCCTCACGTTTCATTGCTTCCTGCAGCTCCTCTTCATAGCCGAGCTGGGAATCCTGTGTGCAGAGTAGACGGGCACGTGTATTTCAGATCCAAAATGCTGAGCTAGCATTGATGCATGCTCTTAAGGGGTTTGCATAACTCACAATCAAAGCGTTTCGAAGCGAAAGTTCTCACTCTTTTTCCTGGATTTGACCATGAAATTACATGCAAAGTATTCTCACCTGCTGTTTGAAAGAACAATGGTTCTCCTGTTATAACTGGTGGAGCGGAGTAGAAGAGGTGTGGTGCAGAGAGGCACAGCCCGACTCTCTCCTGAAGACTAATCAGAGGGCTCAAAGTACCCAAGTGGCTCAGGTAGAGCACAGACTTTGTTCTCCCTCCTGTGAGATACGGCTCAGTAATTATAGATAGATAGATGTATACTTTATTCATCCAGCATGATAAGCCCGCCTTTCTTTTCAGTGATAGCTCAGGTGATACTGAAATGTTTTTTTATGTCGTAGGTTCCTAAAGTAAGCTAATCGGTAATGTTATAATTAGTGTGAATGCTAGCACTAGCTGAGCCGCTGTTGGCTCTGCTAAGTCTGGAATAACTGGAAGGGTTTCTGAGTGAAGGGGGGTTGTGTGAGGTACTTCTAGTGTATTAACTGGTGGCCGGGCGTAGGGATGGGTATCATTAGGATCGTGTCGATACTAGTACTCTTATTGATGGTGCTTATCGGTTCTTTTTGGTTATATTGTGTGAAAAAAAGACAATTAATAAGGAAAAGAATCCCCATTGCTTTCCTGGCAGAACACAGCAGTTTCTGGTCTCTGGCGGCCTCGATCGGTAGTTAGTTTGTGTTCTTGTGACTTTCTGATCTGAACTAACGTGGCGTCCACTGGTACTCCTCCCTGCTTCAACAAACTAGAGCAAGCCAACCGTAATATAATATAATATAGCTGTTGATAAAACACTGACTGTAAGGATGTAAAGGGCATCGTGCAGAAAGCTACGTCACATGGGAATGTGTTTGCAGAAGGGCCAAATAGCATTTTGAAGCTAAAACAGAAGCATTATATAAGGGACACCATTGTGAAGCTAGAGAGAGTAATAATAACAATGCTCCTTTTAATTTAATCGTATTAGAATTCAGCCTCAAAGCACTTGAAGCCAGGGTGCTCTCCTCAGCTTGATCTCACATGTTTGCTCTCTTTCTTTTGCTCATTCCATCCTCCGCAGTAAAAACCAAAGTCCATGTGCAGAACACACAGTCCTGGCTGACGTCCTCACCCTGCAGCAAAGATGGAAACGGGTGATACTGTGCAGCCTCTAAGAATATTTAATCCCAACCCGCTTATTAAAGTTCTCTTTCCTTTTTAGCGGTGGTCAGTGACTGGAAGAGAAATATTTATAGATGAACTCTCGGATAGACGGCGTTCTCCTTCTGTCCAGTAGCTCTTTTCCTCAAAGTCAATCACAGTCGTAGGTTTAAAACCCTCTGAACCCACATTGTGATCTCTGTGGCCTCGTTTTTCACTGCAATATCTAAATCCTGCACCTCTACGGAAACAGCACCATCATGGCTGAAAGTAGAGAGAACTCAAACATGTCTTTTGTCGACCATAAATCAAAAAATTTATTTTAGAAAAATTGGAAAACAATGAAATCTATACATCCAACATTAAGGCTCCACGTGCCTCCACGTGCTACATATATTGAACTATTTATTTTACAACGTCTACGTACAAACTCTCCCGTCCTCTCCTCAATGCACCGCGATCAGCAGCCTGCAGTTCAGTCAAAGTTTCACCGATTTCTGTTAACGACATGTTCAATGAGACTTGTAGAATGAAGTGTTTTTGATGAAATTTTGGATTCGGTTGCTTTCTGACGGTGGCGTTCGTCACACATGACGTGTTAAAGGACCGTCGGAAAGATGACAATCTGACGGTAATGTTGGTTTTCACAGCTTCTGGCTGTGATCAACAGGGCAGTTTTGCCGCTTGTTGTGAAAACATGCTTTTCAATCCTGCCGGCGGGTTTTGGGCTTCAGAGGGGAGGAGCAGGATCTGAGGGAGATGATAGGCCAGTCGGGCTGCTAAAGTATGCTTCTTTTATGTATTAGTCGTC